>NW_026525846.1:76275-265475 GCF_943734725.1 Anopheles marshallii | reverse complement strand
AAACTCACCAAAACATAATTTTTAAGCCCCCAAAATAATGAAAAACGCATTTCAAGATCGATTTCTGACACTTTTCTGCAAACCAAAATTTCAATGTAACTAGTCAAACTTGTATGGAGCTGCGTAATAAAACTTGACTTTGACAAATCATTTTGTCTTAAACTCACCAAAACATCATTTTTAAGCCCCCAAAATAATGAAAAGTGCATTTCAAGATCGATTTCTGACACTTTTCTGCAAACCAAAATTTCAATGTAACCAGTCAAACTTGTATGGAGCTGCGTAATAAAACTTGACTTTGACAAATCATTTTGTCTTAAACTCACCAAAACATCATTTTTAAGCCCCCAAAATAATGAAAAACGCATTTCAAGATCGATTTCTGACACTTTTCTGCAAACCAATATTTCATTGTTACTAGTCAAACTTGTATGGAGCTGCGTAATAAAACTTGACTTTGACAAATCAGTTTATCATAAACTCACCAAAACATCATTTTGAAGCCCCCAAAATAATGAAAAGTGCATTTCAAGATCGATTTCTGACACTTTTCTGCAAACCAAAATTTCAATGTAACTAGTCAAACTTGTATGGAGCTGCGTAATAAAACTTGACTTTGACAAATCAGTTTATCATAAACTCACCAAAACATCATTTTTAAGCCCCCAAAATAATGAAAAGTGCATTTCAAGATCGATTTCTGACACTTTTCTGCAAACCAAAATTTCAATGTAACTAGTCAAACTTGTATGGAGCTGCGTAATAAAACTTGACTTTGACAAATCAGTTTATCATAAACTCACCAAAACATAATTTTTAAGCCCCCAAAATAATTAAAAATGCATTTCAAGATCGATTTCTGACACTTTTCTGCAAACCAAAATTTCAATGTAACTAGTCAAACTTGTATGGAGCTGCGTAATAAAACTTGACTTTGACAAATCATTTTGTCTTAAACTCACCAAAACATAATTTTTAAGCCCCCAAAATAATGAAAAGTGCATTTCAAGATCGATTTCTGACACTTTTCTGCAAACCAAAATTTCAATGTAACTAGTCAAACTTGTATGGAGCTGCGTAATAAAACTTGACTTTGACAAATCATTTTGTCTTAAACTCACCAAAACATAATTTTTAAGCCCCCAAAATAATGAAAAGTGCATTTCAAGATCGATTTCTGACACTTTTCTGCAAACCAAAATTTCAATGTAACTAGTCAAACTTGTATGGAGCTGCGTAATAAAACTTGACTTTGACAAATCAGTTTATCATAAACTCACCAAAACATAATTTTTAAGCCCCCAAAATAATGAAAAACGCATTTCAAGATCGATTTCTGACACTTTTCTGCAAACCAAAATTTCAATGTAACTAGTCAAACTTGTATGGAGCTGCGTAATAAAACTTGACTTTGACAAATCATTTTGTCTTAAACTCACCAAAACATCATTTTTAAGCCCCCAAAATAATGAAAAGTGCATTTCAAGATCGATTTCTGACACTTTTCTGCAAACCAAAATTTCAATGTAACCAGTCAAACTTGTATGGAGCTGCGTAATAAAACTTGACTTTGACAAATCATTTTGTCTTAAACTCACCAAAACATCATTTTTAAGCCCCCAAAATAATGAAAAACGCATTTGAAGATCGATTTCTGACACTTTTCTGCAAACCAATATTTCATTGTTACTAGTCAAACTTGTATGGAGCTGCGTAATAAAACTTGACTTTGACAAATCAGTTTATCATAAACTCACCAAAACATCATTTTGAAGCCCCCAAAATAATGAAAAGTGCATTTTAAGATCGATTTCTGACACTTTTCTGCAAACCAAAATTTCAATGTAACTAGTCAAACTTGTATGGAGCTGCGTAATAAAACTTGACTTTGACAAATCATTTTGTCTTAAACTCACCAAAACATCATTTTTAAGCCCCCAAAATAATGAAAAGTGCATTTCAAGATCGATTTCTGACACTTTTCTGCAAACCAAAATTTCAATGTAACTAGTCAAACTTGTATGGAGCTGCGTAATAAAACTTGACTTTGACAAATCAGTTTATCATAAACTCACCAAAACATAATTTTTAAGCCCCCAAAATAATGAAAAGTGCATTTCAATATCGATTTCTGACACTTTTCTGCAAACCAAAATTTCAATGTAACTAGTCAAACTTGTATGGAGCTGCGTAATAAAACTTGACTTTGACAAATCATTTTGTCTTAAACTCACCAAAACATAATTTTTAAGCCCCCAAAATAATGAAAAGTGCATTTCAAGATCGATTTCTGACACTTTTCTGCAAACCAAAATTTCAATGTAACTAGTCAAACTTGTATGGAGCTGCGTAATAAAACTTGACTTTGACAAATCAGTTTATCATAAACTCACCAAAACATAATTTTTAAGCCCCCAAAATAATGAAAAGTGCATTTCAAGATCGATTTCTGAAACTTTTCTGCAAACCAAAATTTCAATGTAACTAGTCAAACTTGTATGCAAGCTGCCTATTAAAACTCGACTTTGACAAATAATTTTTTCAAAAACTCTTCAAGACATCATTTTTTAGCCCCCAAAAGAATGAAAAGTGCATTTCAAGATCGATTTCTGAAACTTTTCTGCAAACCAAAATTTCATTGTAACTAGTCAAACTTGTGTGGAACTGCCTATAAAAACTTGACTTTGACAAGTCATTTTTTCAAAAACTCACCAAAACATCATTTTTAAGCCCCCAAAATAATGAAAAGTGCATTTCAAGATTGATTTCTGAAACTTTTCTGCAAACCAAAATTTCAATGTAACTAGTCAAACTTGTATGCAAGCTGCCTATTGAAACTCGACTTTGACATATAATTTTTTCAAAAACTCACCAAAACATCATTTTTTAGCCCCCAAAATAATGAAAAGTGCATTTCAAGATCGATTTCTGAAACTTTTCTGCAAACCAAAATTTCAATGTAACTAGTCAAACTTGTATGGAGCTGCGTAATAAAACTTGACTTTGACAAATCAGTTTATCATAAACTCACCAAAACATCATTTTTAAGCCCCCAAAATAATGAAAAGTGCATTTCAAGATCGATTTCTGAAACTTTTCTGCAAACCAAAATTTCAATGTAACTAGTCAAACTTGTATGGAGCTGCGTAATAAAACTTGACTTTGACAAATCATTTTGTCTTAAACTCACCAAAACATCATTTTTAAGCCCCCAAAATAATGAAAAGTGCATTTCAAGATCGATTTCTGACACTTTTCTGCAAACCAAAATTTCAATGTAAATAGTCAAACTTGTATGGAGCTGCGTAATAAAACTTGACTTTGACAAATCATTTTGTCTTAAACTCACCAAAACATAATTTTTAAGCCCCCAAAATAATGAAAAGTGCATTTCAAGATCGATTTCTGACACTTTTCTGCAAACCAAAATTTCAATGTAACTAGTCAAACTTGTATGGAGCTGCGTAATAAAACTTGACTTTGACAAATCAGTTTATCATAAACTCACCAAAACATCATTTTTAAGCCCCCAAAATAATGAAAAGTCCATTTCAAGATCGATTTCTGAAACTTTTCTGCAAACCAAAATTTCAATGTAACTAGTCAAACTTGTATGGAGCTGCGTAATAAAACTTGACTTTGACAAATCATTTTGTCTTAAACTCACCAAAACATAATTTTTAAGCCCCCAAAATAATGAAAAGTGCATTTCAAGATCGATTTCTGACACTTTTCTGCAAACCAAAATTTCAATGTAACTAGTCAAACTTGTATGGAGCTGCGTAATAAAACTTGACTTTGACAAATCATTTTGTCTTAAACTCACCAAAACATAATTTTTAAGCCCCCAAAATAATGAAAAGTGCATTTCAAGATCGATTTCTGACACTTTTCTGCAAACCAAAATTTCAATGTAACTAGTCAAACTTGTATGGAGCTGCGTAATAAAACTTGACTTTGACAAATCAGTTTATCATAAACTCACCAAAACATAATTTTTAAGCCCCCAAAATAATGAAAAGTGCATTTCAAGATCGATTTCTGACACTTTTCTGCAAACCAAAATTTCAATGTAACTAGTCAAACTTGTATGGAGCTGCGTAATAAAACTTGACTTTGACAAATCATTTTGTCTTAAACTCACCAAAACATCATTTTTAAGCCCCCAAAATAATGAAAAGTGCATTTCAAGATCGATTTCTGACACTTTTCTGCAAACCAAAATTTCAATGTAACTAGTCAAACTTGTATGGAGCTGCGTAATAAAACTTGACTTTGACAAATCATTTTGTCTTAAACTCACCAAAACATCATTTTTAAGCCCCCAAAATAATGAAAAGTGCATTTCAAGATCAATTTCTGACACTTTTCTGCAAACCAAAATTTCAATGTAACTAGTCAAACTTGTATGGAGCTGCGTAATAAAACTTGACTTTGACAAATCAGTTTATCATAAACTCACCAAAACATAATTTTTAAGCCCCCAAAATAATGAAAAACGCATTTCAAGATCGATTTCTGACACTTTTCTGCAAACCAAAATTTCAATGTAACTAGTCAAACTTGTATGGAGCTGCGTAATAAAACTTGACTTTGACAAATCATTTTGTCTTAAACTCACCAAAACATCATTTTTAAGCCCCCAAAATAATGAAAAGTGCATTTCAAGATCGATTTCTGACACTTTTCTGCAAACCAAAATTTCAATGTAACCAGTCAAACTTACAAACAAAGTATGGAGCTGCGTAATAAAACTTGACTTTGACAAATCAGTTTATCATAAACTCACCAAAACATAATTTTTAAGCCCCCAAAATAATGAAAAGTGCATTTCAAGATCGATTTCTGACACTTTTCTGCAAACCAAAATTTCAATGTAACTAGTCAAACTTGTATGGAGCTGCGTAATAAAACTTGACTTTGACAATTCATTTTGTCTTAAACTCACCAAAACATAATTTTTAAGCCCCCAAAATAATGAAAAGTGCATTTCAAGATCGATTTCTGACACTTTTCTGCAAACCAAAATTTCAATGTAACTAGTCAAACTTGTATGGAGCTGCGTAATAAAACTTGACTTTGACAAATCAGTTTATCATAAACTCACCAAAACATCATTTTGAAGCCCCCAAAATAATGAAAAGTGCATTTCAAGATCGATTTCTGACACTTTTCTGCAAACCAAAATTTCAATGTAACCAGTCAAACTTGTATGGATCTGCGTAATAAAACTTGACTTTGACAAATCATTTTGTCTTAAACTCACCAAAACATCATTTTTAAGCCCCCAAAATAATGAAAAGTGCATTTCAAGATCGATTTCTGACACTTTTCTGCAAACCAAAATTTCAATGTAACTAGTCAAACTTGTATGGAGCTGCGTAATAAAACTTGACTTTGACAAATCAGTTTATCATAAACTCACCAAAACATAATTTTTAATCCCCCAAAATAATGAAAAGTGCATTTCAAGATCGATTTCTGACACTTTTCTGCAAACCAAAATTTCAATGTAACTAGTCAAACTTGTATGGAGCTGCGTAATAAAACTTGACTTTGACAAATCATTTTGTCTTAAACTCACCAAAACATCATTTTTAAGCCCCCAAAATAATGAAAAGTGCATTTCAAGATCGATTTCTGACACTTTTCTGCAAACCAAAATTTCAATGTAACTAGTCAAACTTGTATGGAGCTGCGTAATAAAACTTGACTTTGACAAATCATTTTGTCTTAAACTCACCAAAACATCATTTTGAAGCCCCCAAAATAATGAAAAGTGCATTTCAAGATCGATTTCTGACACTTTTCTGCAAACCAAAATTTCAATGTAACTAGTCAAACTTGTATGGAGCTGCGTAATAAAACTTGACTTTGACAAATCATTTTGTCTTAAACTCACCAAAACATCATTTTGAAGCCCCCAAAATAATGAAAAGTGCATTTCAAGATCGATTTCTGACACTTTTCTGCAAACCAAAATTTCAATGTAACTAGTCAAACTTGTATGGAGCCGCGTAATAAAACTTGACTTTGACAAATCAGTTTATCATAAACTCACCAAAACATAATTTTTAAGCCCCCAAAATAATGAAAAGTGCATTTCAAGATCGATTTCTGACACTTTTCTGCAAACCAAAATTTCAATGTAACTAGTCAAACTTGTATGGAGCCGCGTAATAAAACTTGACTTTGACAAATCAGTTTATCATAAACTCACCAAAACATAATTTTTAAGCCCCCAAAATAATGAAAAGTGCATTTCAAGATCGATTTCTGACACTTTTCTGCAAACCAAAATTTCAATGTAACTAGTCAAACTTGTATGGAGCTGCGTAATAAAACTTGACTTTGACAAATCATTTTGTCTTAAACTCACCAAAACATCATTTTGAAGCCCCCAAAATAATGAAAAGTGCATTTCAAGATCGATTTCTGACACTTTTCTGCAAACCAAAATTTCAATGTAACCAGTCAAACTTGTATGGATCTGCGTAATAAAACTTGACTTTGACAAATCATTTTGTCTTAAACTCACCAAAACATCATTTTTAAGCCCCCAAAATAATGAAAAGTGCATTTCAAGATCGATTTCTGACACTTTTCTGCAAACCAAAATTTCAATGTAACTAGTCAAACTTGTATGGAGCTGCGTAATAAAACTTGACTTTGACAAATCAGTTTATCATAAACTCACCAAAACATAATTTTTAAGCCCCCAAAATAATGAAAAGTGCATTTCAAGATCGATTTCTGACACTTTTCTGCAAACCAAAATTTCAATGTAACTAGTCAAACTTGTATGGAGCTGCGTAATAAAACTTGACTTTGACAAATCATTTTGTCTTAAACTCACCAAAACATAATTTTGAAGCCCCCAAAATAATGAAAAGTGCATTTCAAGATCGATTTCTGACACTTTTCTGCAAACCAAAATTTCAATGAAACCAGTCAAACTTGTATGGATCTGCGTAATAAAACTTGACTTTGACAAATCATTTTGTCTTAAACTCACCAAAACATCATTTTTAAGCCCCCAAAATAATGAAAAGTGCATTTCAAGATCGATTTCTGACACTTTTCTGCAAACCAAAATTTCAATGTAACTAGTCAAACTTGTATGGAGCTGCGTAATAAAACTTGACTTTGACAAATCAGTTTATCATAAACTCACCAAAACATAATTTTTAAGCCCCCAAAATAATGAAAAGTGCATTTCAAGATCGATTTCTGACACTTTTCTGCAAACCAAAATTTCAATGTAACTAGTCAAACTTGTATGGAGCTGCGTAATAAAACTTGACTTTGACAAATCATTTTGTCTTAAACTCACCAAAACATAATTTTTAAGCCCCCAAAATAATGAAAAGTGCATTTCAAGATCGATTTCTGACACTTTTCTGCAAACCAAAATTTCAATGTAACCAGTCAAACTTGTATGGATCTGCGTAATAAAACTTGACTTTGACAAATCATTTTGTCTTAAACTCACCAAAACATAATTTTTAAGCCCCCAAAATAATGAAAAGTGCATTTCAAGATCGATTTCTGACACTTTTCTGCAAACCAAAATTTCAATGTAACCAGTCAAACTTGTATGGAGCCGCGTAATAAAACTTGACTTTGACAAATCAGTTTATCATAAACTCACCAAAACATAATTTTTAAGCCCCCAAAATAATGAAAAGTGCATTTCAAGATCGATTTCTGACACTTTTCTGCAAACCAAAATTTCAATGTAACTAGTCAAACTTGTATGGAGCTGCGTAATAAAACTTGACTTTGACAAATCAGTTTATCATAAACTCACCAAAACATAATTTTTAAGCCCCCAAAATAATGAAAAGTGCATTTCAAGATCGATTTCTGACACTTTTCTGCAAACCAAAATTTCAATGTAACTAGTCAAACTTGTATGGAGCTGCGTAATAAAACTTGACTTTGACAAATCATTTTGTCTTAAACTCACCAAAACATAATTTTTAAGCCCCCAAAATAATGAAAAGTGCATTTCAAGATCGATTTCTGACACTTTTCTGCAAACCAAAATTTCAATGTAACCAGTCAAACTTGTATGGAGCCGCGTAATAAAACTTGACTTTGACAAATCAGTTTATCATAAACTCACCAAAACATAATTTTTAAGCCCCCAAAATAATGAAAAGTGCATTTCAAGATCGATTTCTGACACTTTTCTGCAAACCAAAATTTCAATGTAACTAGTCAAACTTGTATGGAGCTGCGTAATAAAACTTGACTTTGACAAATCATTTTGTCTTAAACTCACCAAAACATCATTTTGAAGCCCCCAAAATAATGAAAAGTGCATTTCAAGATCGATTTCTGACACTTTTCTGCAAACCAAAATTTCAATGTAACCAGTCAAACTTGTATGGATCTGCGTAATAAAACTTGACTTTGACAAATCATTTTGTCTTAAACTCACCAAAACATCATTTTTAAGCCCCCAAAATAATGAAAAGTGCATTTCAAGATCGATTTCTGACACTTTTCTGCAAACCAAAATTTCAATGTAACTAGTCAAACTTGTATGGAGCTGCGTAATAAAACTTGACTTTGACAAATCAGTTTATCATAAACTCACCAAAACATAATTTTTAAGCCCCCAAAATAATGAAAAGTGCATTTCAAGATCGATTTCTGACACTTTTCTGCAAACCAAAATTTCAATGTAACTAGTCAAACTTGTATGGAGCTGCGTAATAAAACTTGACTTTGACAAATCATTTTGTCTTAAACTCACCAAAACATAATTTTGAAGCCCCCAAAATAATGAAAAGTGCATTTCAAGATCGATTTCTGACACTTTTCTGCAAACCAAAATTTCAATGTAACCAGTCAAACTTGTATGGATCTGCGTAATAAAACTTGACTTTGACAAATCATTTTGTCTTAAACTCACCAAAACATCATTTTTAAGCCCCCAAAATAATGAAAAGTGCATTTCAAGATCGATTTCTGACACTTTTCTGCAAACCAAAATTTCAATGTAACTAGTCAAACTTGTATGGAGCTGCGTAATAAAACTTGACTTTGACAAATCAGTTTATCATAAACTCACCAAAACATAATTTTTAAGCCCCCAAAATAATGAAAAGTGCATTTCAAGATCGATTTCTGACACTTTTCTGCAAACCAAAATTTCAATGTAACTAGTCAAACTTGTATGGAGCTGCGTAATAAAACTTGACTTTGACAAATCATTTTGTCTTAAACTCACCAAAACATCATTTTTAAGCCCCCAAAATAATGAAAAGTGCATTTCAAGATCGATTTCTGACACTTTTCTGCAAACCAAAATTTCAATGTAACTAGTCAAACTTGTATGGAGCTGCGTAATAAAACTTGACTTTGACAAATCATTTTGTCTTAAACTCACCAAAACATCATTTTGAAGCCCCCAAAATAATGAAAAGTGCATTTCAAGATCGATTTCTGACACTTTTCTGCAAACCAAAATTTCAATGTAACTAGTCAAACTTGTATGGAGCTGCGTAATAAAACTTGACTTTGACAAATCATTTTGTCTTAAACTCACCAAAACATCATTTTGAAGCCCCCAAAATAATGAAAAGTGCATTTCAAGATCGATTTCTGACACTTTTCTGCAAACCAAAATTTCAATGTAACTAGTCAAACTTGTATGGAGCTGCGTAATAAAACTTGACTTTGACAAATCATTTTGTCTTAAACTCACCAAAACATCATTTTGAAGCCCCCAAAATAATGAAAAGTGCATTTCAAGATCGATTTCTGACACTTTTCTGCAAACCAAAATTTCAATGTAACTAGTCAAACTTGTATGGAGCTGCGTAATAAAACTTGACTTTGACAAATCATTTTGTCTTAAACTCACCAAAACATCATTTTGAAGCCCCCAAAATAATGAAAAGTGCATTTCAAGATCGATTTCTGACACTTTTCTGCAAACCAAAATTTCAATGTAACTAGTCAAACTTGTATGGAACTGCGTAATAAAACTTGACTTTGACAAATCATTTTGTCTTAAACTCACCAAAACATCATTTTGAAGCCCCCAAAATAATGAAAAGTGCATTTCAAGATCGATTTCTGACACTTTTCTGCAAACCAAAATTTAAATGTAACTAGTCAAACTTGTGTGGAACTGCGTATTAAAACTTGACTTTGACAAATCATTTTGTCTTAAACTCACCAAAACATCATTTTGAAGCCCCCAAAATAATGAAAAGTGCATTTCAAGATCGATTTCTGACACTTTTCTGCAAACCAAAATTTCAATGTAACTAGTCAAACTTGTATGGAGCTGCGTAATAAAACTTGACTTTGACAAATCATTTTGTCTTAAACTCACCAAAACATCATTTTTAAGCCCCCAAAATAATGAAAAGTGCATTTCAAGATCGATTTCTGACACTTTTCTGCAAACCAAAATTTCAATGTAACTAGTCAAACTTGTATGGAGCTGCGTAATAAAACTTGACTTTGACAAATCATTTTGTCTTAAACTCACCAAAACATCATTTTTAAGCCCCCAAAATAATGAAAAGTGCATTTCAAGATCGATTTCTGACACTTTTCTGCAAACCAAAATTTCAATGTAACTAGTCAAACTTGTATGGAGCTGCGTAATAAAACTTGACTTTGACAAATCATTTTGTCTTAAACTCACCAAAACATAATTTTTAAGCCCCCAAAATAATGAAAAGTGCATTTCAAGATCGATTTCTGACACTTTTCTGCAAACCAAAATTTCAATGTAACTAGTCAAACTTGTATGGAGCTGCGTAATAAAACTTGACTTTGACAAATCAGTTTATCATAAACTTACCAAAACATCATTTTTAAGCCCCCAAAATAATGAAAAGTGCATTTCAAGATCGATTTCTGACACTTTTCTGCAAACCAAAATTTCAATGTAACTAGTCAAACTTGTATGGAGCTGCGTAATAAAACTTGACTTTGACAAATCATTTTGTCTTAAACTCACCAAAACATAATTTTTAAGCCCCCAAAATAATGAAAAGTGCATTTCAAGATCGATTTCTGACACTTTTCTGCAAACCAAAATTTCAATGTAACTAGTCAAACTTGTATGGAGCTGCGTAATAAAACTTGACTTTGACAAATCATTTTGTCTTAAACTCACCAAAACATAATTTTTAAGCCCCCAAAATAATGAAAAGTGCATTTCAAGATCGATTTCTGAAACTTTTCTGCAAACCAAAATTTCAATGTAACTAGTCAAACTTGTATGGAGCTGCGTAATAAAACTTGACTTTGACAAATCATTTTGTCTTAAACTCACCAAAACATCATTTTTAAGCCCCCAAAATAATGAAAAGTGCATTTCAAGATCGATTTCTGACACTTTTCTGCAAACCAAAATTTCAATGTAACTAGTCAAACTTGTATGGAGCTGCGTAATAAAACTTGACTTTGACAAATCATTTTGTCTTAAACTCACCAAAACATAATTTTTAAGCCCCCAAAATAATGAAAAGTGCATTTCAAGATCGATTTCTGACACTTTTCTGCAAACCAAAATTTCAATGTAACTAGTCAAACTTGTATGGAGCTGCGTAATAAAACTTGACTTTGACAAATCATTTTGTCTTAAACTCACCAAAACATAATTTTTAAGCCCCCAAAATAATGAAAAGTGCATTTCAAGATCGATTTCTGAAACTTTTCTGCAAACCAAAATTTCAATGTAACTAGTCAAACTTGTATGGAGATGCGTAATAAAACTTGACTTTGACAAATCAGTTTATCATAAACTCACCAAAACATAATTTTTAAGCCCCCAAAATAATGAAAAGTGCATTTCAAGATCGATTTCTGACACTTTTCTGCAAACCAAAATTTCAATGTAACTGGTCAAACTTGTATGGAGCTGCGTAATAAAACTTGACTTTGACAAATCATTTTGTCTTAAACTCACCAAAACATCATTTTTAAGCCCCCAAAATAATGAAAAGTGCATTTCAAGATCGATTTCTGACACTTTTCTGCAAACCAAAATTTCAATGTAACTAGTCAAACTTGTATGGAGCTGCGTAATAAAACTTGACTTTGACAAATCATTTTGTCTTAAACTCACCAAAACATAATTTTTAAGCCCCCAAAATAATGAAAAGTGCATTTCAAGATCGATTTCTGACACTTTTCTGCAAACCAAAATTTCAATGTAACTAGTCAAACTTGTATGGAGCTGCGTAATAAAACTTGACTTTGACAAATCATTTTGTCTTAAACTCACCAAAACATAATTTTTAAGCCCCCAAAATAATGAAAAGTGCATTTCAAGATCGATTTCTGACACTTTTCTGCAAACCAAAATTTCAATGTAACTAGTCAAACTTGTATGGAGCTGCGTAATAAAACTTGACTTTGACAAATCAGTTTATCATAAACTTACCAAAACATCATTTTTAAGCCCCCAAAATAATGAAAAGTGCATTTCAAGATCGATTTCTGACACTTTTCTGCAAACCAAAATTTCAATGTAACTAGTCAAACTTGTATGGAGCTGCGTAATAAAACTTGACTTTGACAAATCATTTTGTCTTAAACTCACCAAAACATCATTTTTAAGCCCCCAAAATAATGAAAAGTGCATTTCAAGATCGATTTCTGAAACTTTTCTGCAAACCAAAATTTCAATGTAACTAGTCAAACTTGTATGGAGCTGCGTAATAAAACTTGACTTTGACAAATAATTTTGTCTTAAACTCACCAAAACATAATTTTTAAGCCCCCAAAATAATGAAAAGTGCATTTCAAGATCGATTTCTGACACTTTTCTGCAAACCAAAATTTCAATGTAACTAGTCAAACTTGTATGGAGCTGCGTAATAAAACTTGACTTTGACAAATCATTTTGTCTTAAACTCACCAAAACATAATTTTTAAGCCCCCAAAATAATGAAAAGTGCATTTCAAGATCGATTTCTGAAACTTTTCTGCAAACCAAAATTTCAATGTAACTAGTCAAACTTGTATGGAGATGCGTAATAAAACTTGACTTTGACAAATCAGTTTATTATAAACTCACCAAAACATAATTTTTAAGCCCCCAAAATAATGAAAAGTGCATTTCAAGATCGATTTCTGACACTTTTCTGCAAACCAAAATTTCAATGTAACTAGTCAAACTTGTATGGAGCTGCGTAATAAAACTTGACTTTGACAAATCATTTTGTCTTAAACTCACCAAAACATCATTTTTAAGCCCCCAAAATAATGAAAAGTGCATTTCAAGATCGATTTCTGAAACTTTTCTGCAAACCAAAATTTCAATGTAACTAGTCAAACTTGTATGGAGATGCGTAATAAAACTTGACTTTGACAAATCAGTTTATTATAAACTCACCAAAACATAATTTTTAAGCCCCCAAAATAATGAAAAGTGCATTTCAAGATCGATTTCTGACACTTTTCTGCAAACCAAAATTTCAATGTAACTAGTCAAACTTGTATGGAGCTGCGTAATAAAACTTGACTTTGACAAATCATTTTGTCTTAAACTCACCAAAACATAATTTTTAAGCCCCCAAAATAATGAAAAGTGCATTTCAAGATCGATTTCTGAAACTTTTCTGCAAACCAAAATTTCAATGTAACTAGTCAAACTTGTATGGAGTTGCGTAATAAAACTTGACTTTGACAAATCATTTTGTCTTAAACTCACCAAAACATAATTTTTAAGCCCCCAAAATAATGAAAAGTGCATTTCAAGATCGATTTCTGACACTTTTCTGCAAACCAAAATTTCAATGTAACTAGTCAAACTTGTATGGAGATGCGTAATAAAACTTGACTTTGACAAATCATTTTGTCTTAAACTCACCAAAACATAATTTTTAAGCCCCCAAAATAATGAAAAGTGCATTTCAAGATCGATTTCTGACACTTTTCTGCAAACCAAAATTTCAATGTAACTAGTCAAACTTGTATGGAGCTGCGTAATAAAACTTGACTTTGACAAATCATTTTGTCATAAACTCACCAAAACATCATTTTTAAGCCCCCAAAATAATGAAAAGTGCATTTCAAGATCGATTTCTGAAACTTTTCTGCAAACCAAAATTTCAATGTAACTAGTCAAACTTGTATGGAGCTGCGTAATAAAACTTGACTTTGACAAATCATTTTGTCTTAAACTCACCAAAACATCATTTTTAAGCCCCCAAAATAATGAAAAGTGCATTTCAAGATCGATTTCTGACACTTTTCTGCAAACCAAAATTTCAATGTAACTAGTCAAACTTGTATGGAGCTGCGTAATAAAACTTGACTTTGACAAATCATTTTGTCTTAAACTCACCAAAACATAATTTTTAAGCCCCCAAAATAATGAAAAGTGCATTTCAAGATCGATTTCTGACACTTTTCTGCAAACCAAAATTTCAATGTAACTAGTCAAACTTGTATGGAGCTGCGTAATAAAACTTGACTTTGACAAATCATTTTGTCTTAAACTCACCAAAACATCATTTTTAAGCCCCCAAAATAATGAAAAGTGCATTTCAAGATCGATTTCTGACACTTTTCTGCAAACCAAAATTTCAATCTAACTAGTCAAACTTGTATGGAGCTGCGTAATAAAACTTGACTTTGACAAATCATTTTGTCTTAAACTCACCAAAACATAATTTTTAAGCCCCCAAAATAATGAAAAGTGCATTTCAAGATCGATTTCTGACACTTTTCTGCAAACCAAAATTTCAATGTAACTAGTCAAACTTGTATGGAGCTGCGTAATAAAACTTGACTTTGACAAATCAGTTTATCATAAACTTACCAAAACATAATTTTTAAGCCACCAAAATAATGAAAAGTGCATTTCAAGATCGATTTCTGACACTTTTCTGCAAACCAAAATTTCAATGTAACTAGTCAAACTTGTATGGAGCTGCGTAATAAAACTTGACTTTGACAAATCATTTTGTCTTAAACTCACCAAAACATAATTTTTAAGCCCCCAAAATAATGAAAAGTGCATTTCAAGATCGATTTCTGACACTTTTCTGCAAACCAAAATTTCAATGTAACTAGTCAAACTTGTATGGAGCTGCGTAATAAAACTTGACTTTGACAAATCATTTTGTCTTAAACTCACCAAAACATCATTTTTAAGCCCCCAAAATAATGAAAAGTGCATTTCAAGATCGATTTCTGACACTTTTCTGCAAACCAAAATTTCAATGTAACTAGTCAAACTTGTATGGAGCTGCGTAATAAAACTTGACTTTGACAAATCATTTTGTCTTAAACTCACCAAAACATAATTTTTAAGCCCCCAAAATAATGAAAAGTGCATTTCAAGATCGATTTCTGAAACTTTTCTGCAAACCAAAATTTCAATGTAACTAGTCAAACTTGTATGGAGCTGCGTAATAAAACTTGACTTTGACAAATCATTTTGTCTTAAACTCACCAAAACATAATTTTTAAGCCCCCAAAATAATGAAAAATGCATTTCAAGATCGATTTCTGACACTTTTCTGCAAACCAAAATTTCAATGTAACTAGTCAAACTTGTATGGAGCTGCGTAATAAAACTTGACTTTGACAAATCATTTTGTCTTAAACTCACCAAAACATAATTTTTAAGCCCCCAAAATAATGAAAAGTGCATTTCAAGATCGATTTCTGACACTTTTCTGCAAACCAAAATTTCAATGTAACTAGTCAAACTTGTATGGAGCTGCGTAATAAAACTTGACTTTGACAAATCATTTTGTCTTAAACTCACCAAAACATAATTTTTAAGCCCCCAAAATAATGAAAAGTGCATTTCAAGATCGATTTCTGAAACTTTTCTGCAAACCAAAATTTCAATGTAACTAGTCAAACTTGTATGGAGATGCGTAATAAAACTTGACTTTGACAAATCATTTTGTCTTAAACTCACCAAAACATAATTTTTAAGCCCCCAAAATAATGAAAAGTGCATTTCAAGATCGATTTCTGACACTTTTCTGCAAACCAAAATTTCAATGTAACTAGTCAAACTTGTATGGAGCTGCGTAATAAAACTTGACTTTGACAAATCATTTTGTCTTGAACTCACCAAAACATAATTTTTAAGCCCCCAAAATAATGAAAAGTGCATTTCAAGATCGATTTCTGACACTTTTCTGCAAACCAAAATTTCAATGTAACTAGTCAAACTTGTATGGAGCTGCGTAATAAAACTTGACTTTGACAAATCATTTTGTCTTGAACTCACCAAAACATAATTTTTAAGCCCCCAAAATAATGAAAAGTGCATTTCAAGATCGATTTCTGACACTTTTCTGCAAACCAAAATTTCAATGTAACTAGTCAAACTTGTATGGAGCTGCGTAATAAAACTTGACTTTGACAAATCATTTTGTCTTAAACTCACCAAAACATAATTTTTAAGCCCCCAAAATAATGAAAAGTGCATTTCAAGATCGATTTCTGAAACTTTTCTGCAAACCAAAATTTCAATGTAACTAGTCAAACTTGTATGGAGCTGCGTAATAAAACTTGACTTTGACAAATCATTTTGTCTTAAACTCACCAAAACATCATTTTTAAGCCCCCAAAATAATGAAAAGTGCATTTCAAGATCGATTTCTGACACTTTTCTGCAAACCAAAATTTCAATGTAACTAGTCAAACTTGTATGGAGCTGCGTAATAAAACTTGACTTTGACAAATCATTTTGTCTTAAACTCACCAAAACATAATTTTTAAGCCCCCAAAATAATGAAAAGTGCATTTCAAGATCGATTTCTGACACTTTTCTGCAAACCAAAATTTCAATGTAACTAGTCAAACTTGTATGGAGCTGCGTAATAAAACTTGACTTTGACAAATCATTTTGTCTTAAACTCACCAAAACATCATTTTTAAGCCCCCAAAATAATGAAATGTGCATTTCAAGATCGATTTCTGAAACTTTTCTGCAAACCAAAATTTCAATGTAACTAGTCAAACTTGTATGGAGATGCGTAATAAAACTTGACTTTGACAAATCAGTTTATCATAAACTCACCAAAACATAATTTTTAAGCCCCCAAAATAATGAAAAGTGCATTTCAAGATCGATTTCTGACACTTTTCTGCAAACCAAAATTTCAATGTAACTGGTCAAACTTGTATGGAGCTGCGTAATAAAACTTGACTTTGACAAATCATTTTGTCTTAAACTCACCAAAACATCATTTTTAAGCCCCCAAAATAATGAAAAGTGCATTTCAAGATCGATTTCTGACACTTTTCTGCAAACCAAAATTTCAATGTAACTAGTCAAACTTGTATGGAGCTGCGTAATAAAACTTGACTTTGACAAATCATTTTGTCTTAAACTCACCAAAACATAATTTTTAAGCCCCCAAAATAATGAAAAGTGCATTTCAAGATCGATTTCTGACACTTTTCTGCAAACCAAAATTTCAATGTAACTAGTCAAACTTGTATGGAGCTGCGTAATAAAACTTGACTTTGACAAATCATTTTGTCTTAAACTCACCAAAACATAATTTTTAAGCCCCCAAAATAATGAAAAGTGCATTTCAAGATCGATTTCTGACACTTTTCTGCAAACCAAAATTTCAATGTAACTAGTCAAACTTGTATGGAGCTGCGTAATAAAACTTGACTTTGACAAATCAGTTTATCATAAACTTACCAAAACATCATTTTTAAGCCCCCAAAATAATGAAAAGTGCATTTCAAGATCGATTTCTGACACTTTTCTGCAAACCAAAATTTCAATGTAACTAGTCAAACTTGTATGGAGCTGCGTAATAAAACTTGACTTTGACAAATCATTTTGTCTTAAACTCACCAAAACATCATTTTTAAGCCCCCAAAATAATGAAAAGTGCATTTCAAGATCGATTTCTGAAACTTTTCTGCAAACCAAAATTTCAATGTAACTAGTCAAACTTGTATGGAGCTGCGTAATAAAACTTGACTTTGACAAATAATTTTGTCTTAAACTCACCAAAACATAATTTTTAAGCCCCCAAAATAATGAAAAGTGCATTTCAAGATCGATTTCTGACACTTTTCTGCAAACCAAAATTTCAATGTAACTAGTCAAACTTGTATGGAGCTGCGTAATAAAACTTGACTTTGACAAATCATTTTGTCTTAAACTCACCAAAACATAATTTTTAAGCCCCCAAAATAATGAAAAGTGCATTTCAAGATCGATTTCTGAAACTTTTCTGCAAACCAAAATTTCAATGTAACTAGTCAAACTTGTATGGAGATGCGTAATAAAACTTGACTTTGACAAATCAGTTTATTATAAACTCACCAAAACATAATTTTTAAGCCCCCAAAATAATGAAAAGTGCATTTCAAGATCGATTTCTGAAACTTTTCTGCAAACCAAAATTTCAATGTAACTAGTCAAACTTGTATGGAGCTGCGTAATAAAACTTGACTTTGACAAATCAGTTTATCATAAACTCACCAAAACATCATTTTCAAGCCCCCAAAATAATGAAAAGTGCATTTCAAGATCGATTTCTGACACTTTTCTGCAAACCAAAATTTCAATGTAACTAGTCAAACTTGTATGGAGCTGCGTAATAAAACTTGACTTTGACAAATCATTTTGTCTTAAACTCACCAAAACATCATTTTTAAGCCCCCAAAATAATGAAAAGTGCATTTCAAGATCGATTTCTGAAACTTTTCTGCAAACCAAAATTTCAATGTAACTAGTCAAACTTGTATGGAGATGCGTAATAAAACTTGACTTTGACAAATCAGTTTATTATAAACTCACCAAAACATAATTTTTAAGCCCCCAAAATAATGAAAAGTGCATTTCAAGATCGATTTCTGACACTTTTCTGCAAACCAAAATTTCAATGTAACTAGTCAAACTTGTATGGAGCTGCGTAATAAAACTTGACTTTGACAAATCATTTTGTCTTAAACTCACCAAAACATAATTTTTAAGCCCCCAAAATAATGAAAAGTGCATTTCAAGATCGATTTCTGAAACTTTTCTGCAAACCAAAATTTCAATGTAACTAGTCAAACTTGTATGGAGATGCGTAATAAAACTTGACTTTGACAAATCATTTTGTCTTAAACTCACCAAAACATAATTTTTAAGCCCCCAAAATAATGAAAAGTGCATTTCAAGATCGATTTCTGACACTTTTCTGCAAACCAAAATTTCAATGTAACTAGTCAAACTTGTATGGAGATGCGTAATAAAACTTGACTTTGACAAATCATTTTGTCTTAAACTCACCAAAACATAATTTTTAAGCCCCCAAAATAATGAAAAGTGCATTTCAAGATCGATTTCTGACACTTTTCTGCAAACCAAAATTTCAATGTAACTAGTCAAACTTGTATGGAGCTGCGTAATAAAACTTGACTTTGACAAATCATTTTGTCATAAACTCACCAAAACATCATTTTTAAGCCCCCAAAATAATGAAAAGTGCATTTCAAGATCGATTTCTGAAACTTTTCTGCAAACCAAAATTTCAATGTAACTAGTCAAACTTGTATGGAGCTGCGTAATAAAACTTGACTTTGACAAATCATTTTGTCTTAAACTCACCAAAACATCATTTTTAAGCCCCCAAAATAATGAAAAGTGCATTTCAAGATCGATTTCTGACACTTTTCTGCAAACCAAAATTTCAATGTAACTAGTCAAACTTGTATGGAGCTGCATAATAAAACTTGACTTTGACAAATCATTTTGTCTTAAACTCACCAAAACATAATTTTTAAGCCCCCAAAATAATGAAAAGTGCATTTCAAGATCGATTTCTGACACTTTTCTGCAAACCAAAATTTCAATGTAACTAGTCAAACTTGTATGGAGCTGCGTAATAAAACTTGACTTTGACAAATCATTTTGTCTTAAACTCACCAAAACATCATTTTTAAGCCCCCAAAATAATGAAAAGTGCATTTCAAGATCGATTTCTGACACTTTTCTGCAAACCAAAATTTCAATGTAACTAGTCAAACTTGTATGGAGCTGCGTAATAAAACTTGACTTTGACAAATCATTTTGTCTTAAACTCACCAAAACATAATTTTTAAGCCCCCAAAATAATGAAAAGTGCATTTCAAGATCGATTTCTGACACTTTTCTGCAAACCAAAATTTCAATGTAACTAGTCAAACTTGTATGGAGCTGCGTAATAAAACTTGACTTTGACAAATCAGTTTATCATAAACTTACCAAAACATAATTTTTAAGCCACCAAAATAATGAAAAGTGCATTTCAAGATCGATTTCTGACACTTTTCTGCAAACCAAAATTTCATTGTCACTGGTCAAACTTGTATGCAAGTTGCCTATTAAAACTCGACTTTGACAAATCATTTTTTCAGAGACCAACCAAAACATCATTTTTGAGCCCCCAGAATAATGAAAAGTTCGATCCAAAATCGATTTCGGAAACTTTTTGGCAAACCAAAATTTCATTGTCACTAGTCAAACTTGTATGCAAGTTGCCTTTTAAAATTCGACTTTGACAAATCATTTTTTCAGAGACCAACCAAAACATCATTTTTAAGCCCCCAAAATAATGAAAAGTGAAATCCAAAATCGATTTCGGAAACTTTTTGGCAAACCAAAATTTCATTGTCACTAGTCAAACTTGTATGCAAGTTGCCTTTTAAAACTCGACTTTGACAAATCATTTTTTTAGAGACCAATCAAAACATCATTTTTAAGCCCCCAAAATAATGAAAGTGAAATCCAAAATCGATTTCGGAAGCTTCTTTCAAACCAAAATTTCATTGTCACTAGTCAAACTTGTATGCAAGTTGCCTTTTAAAATTCGACTTTGACAAATCATTTTTTCAGAGACCAACCAAAACATCATTTTTAAGCCCCCAAAATAATGAAAAGTGAAATCCAAAATCGATTTCGGAAACTTTTTGGCAAACCAAAATTTCATTGTCACTAGTCAAACTTGTATGCAAGCTGCCTTTTAAAACTCGACTTTGACAAATCATTTTTTCAGAGACCAACCAAACCATCATTTTTAGGCCCCCAAAATAATGAAAAGTGAAATCCAAAATCGATTTCGGAAACTTTTTGGCAAACCAAAATTTCAATGTAACTAGTCAAACTTGTATGCAAGTTGCCTTTTAAAACTCGACTTTGACAAATCATTTTTTCAGAGACCAACCAAAACATCATTTTTAAGCCCCCAAAATAATGAAAAGTGAAATCCAAAATCGATTTCGGAAACTTTTTGGCAAACCAAAATTTCATTGTCACTAGTCAAACTTGTATGCAAGTTGCCTTTTAAAACTCGACTTTGACAAATCATTTTTTCAGAGACCAACCAAAACATCATTTTTAAGCCCCCAAAATAATGAAAAGTGAAATCCAAAATCGATTTCGGAAACTTTTTGGCAAACCAAAATTTCATTGTCACTAGTCAAACTTGTATGCAAGTTGCCTTTTAAAACTCGACTTTGACAAATCATTTTTTCAGAGACCAACCAAAACATCATTTTTAAGCCCCCAAAATAATGAAAAGTGAAATCCAAAATCGATTTCGGAAACTTTTTGGCAAACCAAAATTTCATTGTCACTAGTCAAACTTGTATGCAAGTTGCCTTTTAAAACTCGACTTTGACAAATCATTTTTTCAGAGACCAACCAAAACATCATTTTTAAGCCCCCAAAATAATGAAAAGTGAAATCCGAAATCGATTTTGGATTTCACTTTTTGGCAAACCAAAATTTCATTGTCACTAGTCAAACTTGTATGCAAGTTGCCTTTTAAAACTCGACTTTGACAAATCATTTTTTCAGAGACCAACCAAAACATCATTTTTAAGCCCCCAAAATAATGAAAAGGGAAATCCAAAATCGATTTCGGAAACTTTTTGGCAAACCAAAATTTCATTGTCACTAGTCAAACTTGTATGCAAGTTGCCTTTTAAAACTCGACTTTGACAAATCATTTTTTCAGAGAGCAACCAAACCATCATTTTTAAGCCCCCAAAATAATGAAAAGTGAAATCCAAAATCGATTTCGGAAACTTTTTGGCAAACCAAAATTTCATTGTCACTAGTCAAACTTGTATGCAAGTTGCCTTTTAAAACTCGACTTTGACAAATCATTTTTTCAGAGAGCAACCAAACCATCATTTTTAAGCCCCCAAAATAATGAAAAGTGAAATCCAAAATCGATTTCGGAAACTTTTTGGCAAACCAAAATTTCATTGTCACTAGTCAAACTTGTATGCAAGTTGCCTTTTAAAACTCGACTTTGACAAATCATTTTTTCAGAGACCAACCAAAACATCATTTTTGAGCCCCCAAAATAATGAAAAGTTAAATCCAAAACCGATTTCGAAAATTTTTGGCAAACCAAAATTTCATTGTCACTAGTCAAACTTGTATGCGAGTTGCCTTTTAAAACTCGACTTTGACAAATCATTTTTTCAAAGACCAACCAAAACATCTTTTTTAAGCCCCCAAAATAATGAAAAGTGAAATCCAAAATCGATTTCGGAAACTTTTTGGCAAACCAAAATTTCATTGTCACTAGTCAAACTTGTATGCAAGTTGCCTTTTAAAACTCGACTTTGACAAATCATTTTTTCAGAGAGCAACCAAACCATCATTTTTAAGCCCCCAAAATAATGAAAAGTGAAATCCAAAATCGATTTCGGAAACTTTTTGGCAAACCAAAATTTCATTGTCACTAGTCAAACTTGTATGCGAGTTGCCTTTTAAAACTCGACTTTGACAAATCATTTTTTCAAAGACCAACCAAAACATCTTTTTTAAGCCCCCAAAATAATGAAAAGTGAAATCCAAAATCGATTTCGGAAACTTTTTGGCAAACCAAAATTTCATTGTCACTAGTCATACTTGTATGCAAGTTGCCTTTTAAAACTCGACTTTGACAAATCTTTTTTTCAAAGACCAACCAAAAAATCATTTTTGAGCCCCCAAAATAATGAAAAGTTCGATCCAAAATCGATTTCGGAAACTTTTTGGCAAACCAAAATTTCAATGTAACTAGATAAACTTGTATGCAAGTTGCCTTTTCAAACTCGACTTTGACAAATCATTTTTTCAGAGACCAACCAAAACATCATTTTTAAGCCCCCAAAATAATGAAAAGTGAAATCCAGAATCGATTTCGGAAACTTTTTGGCAAACCAAAATTTCATTGTCACTAGTCAAACTTGTATGCAAGCTGCCTTTTAAAACTCGACTTTGACAAATAGTTTTTTCAGAGACCAACTAAAACATCATTTTTGAGCCCCCAAAATAATGAAAAGTGCAATCCAAAATCGATTTCGGAAACTTTTTGGCAAACCAAAATTTCAATGTCACTAGTCAAACTTGTATGCAAGTTGCCTTTTAAAACTCGACTTTGACAAATCATTTTTTCAGAGACCAACCAAAACATCATTTTTAAGCCCCCAAAATAATGAAAAGTGAAATCCAAAATCGATTTCGGAAACTTTTTGGCAAACCAAAATTTCATTGTCACTAGTCCAACTTGTATGCAAGTTGCCTTTTAAAACTCGACTTTGACCAATCATTTTTTCAGAGACCAACTAAAACATCATTTTTAAGCCCCCAAAATAATGAAAAGTGCAATCCAAAATCGATTTCGGAAACTTTTTGGCAAACCAAAATTTCGTTGTCACTAGTCAAACTTGTATCCAAGTTGCCTTTTAAAACTCGACTTTGACAAATCATTTTTTCAAAGACCAACCAAAACATCATTTTTGAGCCCCCAAAATAATGAAAAGTGCAATCCAAAATCGATTTCGGAAACTTTTTGGCAAACCAAAATTTCAATGTCACTAGTCAAACTTGTATGCGAGTTGCCTTTTAAAACTCGACTTTGACAAATCATTTTTTCAGAGACCAACTAAAACATCATTTTTAAGCCCCCAGAATAATGAAAAGTTCGATCCAAAATCGATTTCGGAAACTTTTTGGCAAACCAAAATTTCATTGTCACTAGTCAAACTTGTATGCAAGTTGCCTTTTAAAATTCGACTTTGACAAATCATTTTTTCAGAGACCAACCAAAACATCATTTTTAAGCCCCCAAAATAATGAAAAGTGAAATCCAAAATCGATTTCGGAAACTTTTTGGCAAACCAAAATTTCATTGTCACTAGTCAAACTTGTATGCAAGTTGCCTTTTAAAACTCGACTTTGACAAATCATTTTTTTAGAGACCAATCAAAACATCATTTTTAAGCCCCCAAAATAATGAAAGTGAAATCCAAAATCTATTTCGGAAGCTTCTTTCAAACCAAAATTTCATTGTCACTAGTCAAACTTGTATGCAAGTTGCCTTTTAAAATTCGACTTTGACAAATCATTTTTTCAGAGACCAACCAAAACATCATTTTTAAGCCCCCAAAATAATGAAAAGTGAAATCCAAAATCGATTTCGGAAACTTTTTGGCAAACCAAAATTTCATTGTCACTAGTCAAACTTGTATGCAAGCTGCCTTTTAAAACTCGACTTTGACAAATCATTTTTTCAGAGACCAACCAAACCATCATTTTTAGGCCCCCAAAATAATGAAAAGTGAAATCCAAAATCGATTTCGGAAACTTTTTGGCAAACCAAAATTTCAATGTAACTAGTCAAACTTGTATGCAAGTTGCCTTTTAAAACTCGACTTTGACAAATCATTTTTTCAGAGACCAACCAAAACATCATTTTTAAGCCCCCAAAATAATGAAAAGTGAAATCCAAAATCGATTTCGGAAACTTTTTGGCAAACCAAAATTTCATTGTCACTAGTCAAACTTGTATGCAAGTTGCCTTTTAAAACTCGACTTTGACAAATCATTTTTTCAGAGACCAACCAAAACATCATTTTTAAGCCCCCAAAATAATGAAAAGTGAAATCCAAAATCGATTTCGGAAACTTTTTGGCAAACCAAAATTTCATTGTCACTAGTCAAACTTGTATGCAAGTTGCCTTTTAAAACTCGACTTTGACAAATCATTTTTTCAGAGACCAACCAAAACATCATTTTTAAGCCCCCAAAATAATGAAAAGTGAAATCCAAAATCGATTTCGGAAACTTTTTGGCAAACCAAAATTTCATTGTCACTAGTCAAACTTGTATGCAAGTTGCCTTTTAAAACTCGACTTTGACAAATCATTTTTTCAGAGACCAACCAAAACATCATTTTTAAGCCCCCAAAATAATGAAAAGTGAAATCCAAAATCGATTTCGGACACTTTTTGGCAAACCAAAATTTCATTGTCACTAGTCAAACTTGTATGCAAGTTGCCTTTTAAAACTCGACTTTGACAAATCATTTTTTCAGAGACCAACCAAAACATCATTTTTAAGCCCCCAAAATAATGAAAAGGGAAATCCAAAATCGATTTCGGAAACTTTTTGGCAAACCAAAATTTCATTGTCACTAGTCAAACTTGTATGCAAGTTGCCTTTTAAAACTCGACTTTGACAAATCATTTTTTCAGAGAGCAACCAAACCATCATTTTTAAGCCCCCAAAATAATGAAAAGTGAAATCCAAAATCGATTTCGGAAACTTTTTGGCAAACCAAAATTTCATTGTCACTAGTCAAACTTGTATGCAAGTTGCCTTTTAAAACTCGACTTTGACAAATCATTTTTTCAGAGAGCAACCAAACCATCATTTTTAAGCCTCCAAAATAATGAAAAGTGAAATCCAAAATCGATTTCGGAAACTTTTTGGCAAACCAAAATTTCATTGTCACTAGTCAAACTTGTATGCAAGTTGCCTTTTAAAACTCGACTTTGACAAATCATTTTTTCAGAGACCAACCAAAACATCATTTTTGAGCCCCCAAAATAATGAAAAGTTAAATCCAAAACCGATTTCGAAAATTTTTGGCAAACCAAAATTTCATTGTCACTAGTCAAACTTGTATGCGAGTTGCCTTTTAAAACTCGACTTTGACAAATCATTTTTTCAAAGACCAACCAAAACATCTTTTTTAAGCCCCCAAAATAATGAAAAGTGAAATCCAAAATCGATTTCGGAAACTTTTTGGCAAACCAAAATTTCATTGTCACTAGTCAAACTTGTATGCAAGTTGCCTTTTAAAACTCGACTTTGACAAATCATTTTTTCAGAGAGCAACCAAACCATCATTTTTAAGCCCCCAAAATAATGAAAAGTGAAATCCAAAATCGATTTCGGAAACTTTTTGGCAAACCAAAATTTCATTGTCACTAGTCAAACTTGTATGCGAGTTGCCTTTTAAAACTCGACTTTGACAAATCATTTTTTCAAAGACCAACCAAAACATCTTTTTTAAGCCCCCAAAATAATGAAAAGTGAAATCCAAAATCGATTTCGGAAACTTTTTGGCAAACCAAAATTTCATTGTCACTAGTCATACTTGTATGCAAGTTGCCTTTTAAAACTCGACTTTGACAAATCTTTTTTTCAAAGACCAACCAAAAAATCATTTTTGAGCCCCCAAAATAATGAAAAGTTCGATCCAAAATCGATTTCGGAAACTTTTTGGCAAACCAAAATTTCAATGTAACTAGATAAACTTGTATGCAAGTTGCCTTTTCAAACTCGACTTTGACAAATCATTTTTTCAGAGACCAACCAAAACATCATTTTTAAGCCCCCAAAATAATGAAAAGTGAAATCCAGAATCGATTTCGGAAACTTTTTGGCAAACCAAAATTTCATTGTCACTAGTCAAACTTGTATGCAAGCTGCCTTTTAAAACTCGACTTTGACAAATAGTTTTTTCAGAGACCAACTAAAACATCATTTTTGAGCCCCCAAAATAATGAAAAGTGCAATCCAAAATCGATTTCGGAAACTTTTTGGCAAACCAAAATTTCAATGTCACTAGTCAAACTTGTATGCAAGTTGCCTTTTAAAACTCGACTTTGACAAATCATTTTTTCAGAGACCAACCAAAACATCATTTTTAAGCCCCCAAAATAATGAAAAGTGAAATCCAAAATCGATTTCGGAAACTTTTTGGCAAACCAAAATTTCATTGTCACTAGTCCAACTTGTATGCAAGTTGCCTTTTAAAACTCGACTTTGACCAATCATTTTTTCAGAGACCAACTAAAACATCATTTTTAAGCCCCCAAAATAATGAAAAGTGCAATCCAAAATCGATTTCGGAAACTTTTTGGCAAACCAAAATTTCGTTGTCACTAGTCAAACTTGTATCCAAGTTGCCTTTTAAAACTCGACTTTGACAAATCATTTTTTCAAAGACCAACCAAAACATCATTTTTGAGCCCCCAAAATAATGAAAAGTGCAATCCAAAATCGATTTCGGAAACTTTTTGGCAAACCAAAATTTCAATGTCACTAGTCAAACTTGTATGCGAGTTGCCTTTTAAAACTCGACTTTGACAAATCATTTTTTCAGAGACCAACTAAAACATCATTTTTAAGCCCCCAAAATAATGAAAAGTGCAATCCAAAATCGATTTCGGAAACTTTTTGGCAAACCAAAATTTCGTTGTCACTAGTCAAACTTGTATCCAAGTTGCCTTTTAAAACTCGACTTTGACAAATCATTTTTTCAAAGACCAACCAAAACATCATTTTTGAGCCCCCAAAATAATGAAAAGTGCAATCCAAAATCGATTTCGGAAACTTTTTGGCAAACCAAAATTTCAATGTCACTAGTCAAACTTGTATGCAAGTTGCCTTTTAAAACTCGACTTTGACAAATCATTTTTTCAGAGAGCAACCAAAACATCATTTTTGAGCCCCCAAAATAATGAAAAGTGAAATCCAAAATCGATTTCGGAAACTTTTTGGCAAACCAAAATTTCATTGTCACTAGTCAAACTTGTATGCAAGTTGCCTTTTAAAACTCGACTTTGACAAATCATTTTTTCAGAGAGCAACCAAAACATCATTTTTAAGCCCCCAAAATAATGAAAAGTGAAATCCAAAATCGATTTCGGAAACTTTTTGGCAAACCAAAATTTCATTGTCACTAGTCCAACTTGTATGCAAGTTGCCTTTTAAAACTCGACTTTGACAAATCATTTTTTCAGAGACCAACTAAAACATCATTTTTGAGCCCCCAAAATAATGAAAAGTTCGATCCAAAATCGATTTCGGAAACTTTTTGGCAAACCAAAATTTCAATGTCACTAGTCAAACTTGTATGCAAGTTGCCTTTTAAAACTCGACTTTGACAAATCATTTTTTCAGAGACCAACCAAAACATCTTTTTTAAGCCCCCAAAATAATGAAAAGTGAAATCCAAAATCGATTTCGGAAACTTTTTGGCAAACCAAAATTTCGTTGTCACTAGTCAAACTTGTATCCAAGTTGCCTTTTAAAACTCGACTTTGACCAATCATTTTTTCAAAGACCAACCAAAACATCATTTTTGAGCCCCCAAAATAATGAAAAGTGAAATCCAAAATCGATTTCGGAAACTTTTTGGCAAACCAAAATTTCAATGTCACTAGTCAAACTTGTATGCAAGTCGCCTTTTAAAACTCGACTTTGACAAATCATTTTTTCAGAGACCAACTAAAACACCATTTTAAGCCCCCAAAATAATGAAAAGTGAAATCCAAAATCGATTTCGGAAACTTTTTTGCAAACCAAAATTTCATTGTCACTAGTCAAACTTGTATGCGAGTTGCCTTTTAAAACTCGACTTTGACTAATCATTTTTTCAGAGACCAACCAAAACATCATTTTTAAGCCCCCAAAGTAATGAAAAGTGAAATCCAAAATCGATTTCGGAAACTTTTTTGGCAAACCAAAATTTCATTGTCACTAGTCAAACTTGT
Organism: Anopheles marshallii; assembly: GCF_943734725.1. Classification (NCBI taxonomy): domain Eukaryota; kingdom Metazoa; phylum Arthropoda; class Insecta; order Diptera; family Culicidae; genus Anopheles; species Anopheles marshallii. The sequence continues at coordinate 236,681 of NW_026525846.1, read as the reverse complement.
ATGCGAGTTGCCTTTTAAAACTCGACTTTGACAAATCATTTTTTCAAAGACCAACCAAAACATCATTTTTGAGCCCCCAAAATAATGAAAAGTGCAATCCAAAATCGATTTCGGAAACTTTTTGGCAAACCAAAATTTCAATGTCACTAGTCAAACTTGTATGCAAGTTGCCTTTTAAAACTCGACTTTGACAAATCATTTTTTCAGAGAGCAACCAAAACATCATTTTTGAGCCCCCAAAATAATGAAAAGTTCGATCCAAAATCGATTTCGGAAACTTTTTGGCAAACCAAAATTTCATTGTCACTAGTCAAACTTGTATGCAAGTTGCCTTTTAAAACTCGACTTTGACAAATCATTTTTTCAGAGAGCAACCAAAACATCATTTTTAAGCCCCCAAAATAATGAAAAGTGAAATCCAAAATCGATTTCGGAAACTTTTTGGCAAACCAAAATTTCATTGTCACTAGTCCAACTTGTATGCAAGTTGCCTTTTAAAACTCGACTTTGACAAATCATTTTTTCAGAGACCAACTAAAACATCATTTTTGAGCCCCCAAAATAATGAAAAGTTCGATCCAAAATCGATTTCGGAAACTTTTTGGCAAACCAAAATTTCAATGTCACTAGTCAAACTTGTATGCAAGTTGCCTTTTAAAACTCGACTTTGACAAATCATTTTTTCAGAGACCAACCAAAACATCTTTTTTAAGCCCCCAAAATAATGAAAAGTGAAATCCAAAATCGATTTCGGAAACTTTTTGGCAAACCAAAATTTCGTTGTCACTAGTCAAACTTGTATCCAAGTTGCCTTTTAAAACTCGACTTTGACCAATCATTTTTTCAAAGACCAACCAAAACATCATTTTTGAGCCCCCAAAATAATGAAAAGTGAAATCCAAAATCGATTTCGGAAACTTTTTGGCAAACCAAAATTTCAATGTCACTAGTCAAACTTGTATGCAAGTCGCCTTTTAAAACTCGACTTTGACAAATCATTTTTTCAGAGACCAACTAAAACATCATTTTAAGCCCCCAAAATAATGAAAAGTGAAATCCAAAATCGATTTCGGAAACTTTTTTGCAAACCAAAATTTCATTGTCACTAGTCAAACTTGTATGCGAGTTGCCTTTTAAAACTCGACTTTGACTAATCATTTTTTCAGAGACCAACCAAAACATCATTTTTAAGCCCCCAAAGTAATGAAAAGTGAAATCCAAAATCGATTTCGGAAACTTTTTTGGCAAACCAAAATTTCATTGTCACTAGTCAAACTTGTATGCGAGTTGCCTTTTAAAACTCGACTTTGACAAATCATTTTTTTCAGAGACCAACTAAAACATCATTTTTAAGCCCCCAAAATAATGAAAAGTGAAATCCAAAATCGATTTCGGAAACTTTTTGGCAAACCAAAATTTCATTTTCACTAGTCAAACTTGTATGCGAGTTGCCTTTTAAAACTCGACTTTGACAAATCATTTTTTCAAAGACCAACCAAAACATCATTTTTGAGCCCCCAAAATAATGAAAAGTGCAATCCAAAATCGATTTCGGAAACTTTTTGGCAAACCAAAATTTCAATGTCACTAGTCAAACTTGTATGCAAGTCGCCTTTTAAAACTCGACTTTGACAAATCATTTTTTCAGAGACCAACTAAAACATCATTTTAAGCCCCCAAAATAATGAAAAGTGAAATCCAAAATCGATTTCGGAAACTTTTTTGCAAACCAAAATTTCATTGTCACTAGTCAAACTTGTATGCAAGTTGCCTTTTAAAACTCGACTTTGACAAATCATTTTTTCAGAGACCAACCAAAACATCATTTTTAAGCCCCCAAAATAATGAAAAGTGAAATCCAAAATCGATTTCTTAAACTTTTTTGGCAAACCAAAATTTCATTGTCACTAGTCAAACTTGTAAGCAAGTTGCCTTTTAAAACTCGACTTTGACAAATCATTTTTTCAGAGACCAACCAAAACATCATTTTTAAGCCCCCAAAATAATGAAAAGTGAAATCCAAAATCGATTTCGGAAACTTTTTGGCAAACCAAAATTTCATTGTCACTAGTCAAACTTGTATGCAAGTTGCCTTTTAAAACTCGACTTTGACAAATCATTTTTTCAGAGACCAACCAAAACATCATTTTTAAGCCCCCAAAATAATGAAATGTGAAATCCAAAATCGATTTCGGAAACTTTTTGGCAAACCAAATTTTCATTGTCACTAGTCAAACTTGTATGCAAGTTGCCTTTTAAAACTCGACTTTGACAAATCATTTTTTCAAAGACCAACCAAAACATCATTTTAAGCCCCCAAAATAATGAAAAGTGAAATCCAAAATCGATTTCGGAAACTTTTTGGCAAACCAAAATTTCATTGTCACTAGTCAAACTTGTATGCAAGTTGCCTTTTAAAACTCGACTTTGACAAATCATTTTTTCAGAGACCAACCAAAACATCATTTTTAAGCCCCCAAAATAATGAAAAGTGAAATCCAGAATCGATTTCGGAAACTTTTTGGCAAACCAAAATTTCATTGTCACTAGTCAAACTTGTATGCAAGCTGCCTTTTAAAACTCGACTTTGACAAATAGTTTTTTCAGAGACCAACTAAAACATCATTTTTGAGCCCCCAAAATAATGAAAAGTGCAATCCAAAATCGATTTCGGAAACTTTTTGGCAAACCAAAATTTCAATGTCACTAGTCAAACTTGTATGCAAGTTGCCTTTTAAAACTCGACTTTGACAAATCATTTTTTCAGAGACCAACCAAAACATCATTTTTAAGCCCCCAAAATAATGAAAAGTGAAATCCAAAATCGATTTCGGAAACTTTTTGGCAAACCAAAATTTCATTGTCACTAGTCCAACTTGTATGCAAGTTGCCTTTTAAAACTCGACTTTGACCAATCATTTTTTCAGAGACCAACTAAAACATCATTTTTAAGCCCCCAAAATAATGAAAAGTGCAATCCAAAATCGATTTCGGAAACTTTTTGGCAAACCAAAATTTCGTTGTCACTAGTCAAACTTGTATCCAAGTTGCCTTTTAAAACTCGACTTTGACAAATCATTTTTTCAAAGACCAACCAAAACATCATTTTTGAGCCCCCAAAATAATGAAAAGTGCAATCCAAAATCGATTTCGGAAACTTTTTGGCAAACCAAAATTTCAATGTCACTAGTCAAACTTGTATGCGAGTTGCCTTTTAAAACTCGACTTTGACAAATCATTTTTTCAGAGACCAACTAAAACATCATTTTTAAGCCCCCAAAATAATGAAAAGTGCAATCCAAAATCGATTTCGGAAACTTTTTGGCAAACCAAAATTTCGTTGTCACTAGTCAAACTTGTATCCAAGTTGCCTTTTAAAACTCGACTTTGACAAATCATTTTTTCAAAGACCAACCAAAACATCATTTTTGAGCCCCCAAAATAATGAAAAGTGCAATCCAAAATCGATTTCGGAAACTTTTTGGCAAACCAAAATTTCAATGTCACTAGTCAAACTTGTATGCAAGTTGCCTTTTAAAACTCGACTTTGACAAATCATTTTTTCAGAGAGCAACCAAAACATCATTTTTGAGCCCCCAAAATAATGAAAAGTTCGATCCAAAATCGATTTCGGAAACTTTTTGGCAAACCAAAATTTCATTGTCACTAGTCAAACTTGTATGCAAGTTGCCTTTTAAAACTCGACTTTGACAAATCATTTTTTCAGAGAGCAACCAAAACATCATTTTTAAGCCCCCAAAATAATGAAAAGTGAAATCCAAAATCGATTTCGGAAACTTTTTGGCAAACCAAAATTTCATTGTCACTAGTCCAACTTGTATGCAAGTTGCCTTTTAAAACTCGACTTTGACAAATCATTTTTTCAGAGACCAACTAAAACATCATTTTTGAGCCCCCAAAATAATGAAAAGTTCGATCCAAAATCGATTTCGGAAACTTTTTGGCAAACCAAAATTTCAATGTCACTAGTCAAACTTGTATGCAAGTTGCCTTTTAAAACTCGACTTTGACAAATCATTTTTTCAGAGACCAACCAAAACATCTTTTTTAAGCCCCCAAAATAATGAAAAGTGAAATCCAAAATCGATTTCGGAAACTTTTTGGCAAACCAAAATTTCGTTGTCACTAGTCAAACTTGTATCCAAGTTGCCTTTTAAAACTCGACTTTGACCAATCATTTTTTCAAAGACCAACCAAAACATCATTTTTGAGCCCCCAAAATAATGAAAAGTGAAATCCAAAATCGATTTCGGAAACTTTTTGGCAAACCAAAATTTCAATGTCACTAGTCAAACTTGTATGCAAGTCGCCTTTTAAAACTCGACTTTGACAAATCATCTTTTCAGAGACCAACTAAAACATCATTTTTGAGCCCCCAAAATAATGAAAAGTGAAATCCAAAATCGATTTCGGAAACTTTTTGGCAAACCAAAATTTCATTGTCACTAGTCCAACTTGTATGCAAGTTGCCTTTTAAAACTCGACTTTGACAAATCATTTTTTCAGAGACCAACTAAAACATCATTTTAAGCCCCCAAAATAATGAAAAGTGAAATCCAAAATCGATTTCGGAAACTTTTTTGCAAACCAAAATTTCATTGTCACTAGTCAAACTTGTATGCGAGTTGCCTTTTAAAACTCGACTTTGACTAATCATTTTTTCAGAGACCAACCAAAACATCATTTTTAAGCCCCCAAAGTAATGAAAAGTGAAATCCAAAATCGATTTCGGAAACTTTTTTGGCAAACCAAAATTTCATTGTCACTAGTCAAACTTGTATGCGAGTTGCCTTTTAAAACTCGACTTTGACAAATCATTTTTTTCAGAGACCAACTAAAACATCATTTTTAAGCCCCCAAAATAATGAAAAGTGAAATCCAAAATCGATTTCGGAAACTTTTTGGCAAACCAAAATTTCATTTTCACTAGTCAAACTTGTATGCGAGTTGCCTTTTAAAACTCGACTTTGACAAATCATTTTTTCAAAGACCAACCAAAACATCATTTTTGAGCCCCCAAAATAATGAAAAGTGCAATCCAAAATCGATTTCGGAAACTTTTTGGCAAACCAAAATTTCAATGTCACTAGTCAAACTTGTATGCAAGTCGCCTTTTAAAACTCGACTTTGACAAATCATCTTTTCAGAGACCAACTAAAACATCATTTTAAGCCCCCAAAATAATGAAAAGTGAAATCCAAAATCGATTTCGGAAACTTTTTTGCAAACCAAAATTTCATTGTCACTAGTCAAACTTGTATGCAAGTTGCCTTTTAAAACTCGACTTTGACAAATCATTTTTTCAGAGACCAACCAAAACATCATTTTTAAGCCCCCAAAATAATGAAAAGTGAAATCCAAAATCGATTTCTTAAACTTTTTTGGCAAACCAAAATTTCATTGTCACTAGTCAAACTTGTAAGCAAGTTGCCTTTTAAAACTCGACTTTGACAAATCATTTTTTCAGAGACCAACCAAAACATCATTTTTAAGCCCCCAAAATAATGAAAAGTGAAATCCAAAATCGATTTCGGAAACTTTTTGGCAAACCAAAATTTCATTGTCACTAGTCAAACTTGTATGCAAGTTGCCTTTTAAAACTCGACTTTGACAAATCATTTTTTCAGAGACCAACCAAAACATCATTTTTAAGCCCCCAAAATAATGAAAAGTGAAATCCAAAATCGATTTCGGAAACTTTTTGGCAAACCAAAATTTCATTGTCACTAGTCAAACTTGTATGCAAGTTGCCTTTTAAAACTCGACTTTGACAAATCATTTTTTCAAAGACCAACCAAAACATCATTTTAAGCCCCCAAAATAATGAAAAGTGAAATCCAAAATCGATTTCGGAAACTTTTTGGCAAACCAAAATTTCATTGTCACTAGTGAAACTTGTATGCAAGTTGCCTTTTAAAACTCGACTTTGACAAATCATTTTTTCAAAGACCAACCAAAACATCATTTTTAAGCCCCCAAAATAATGAAAAGTGAAATCCAAAATCGATTTCGGAAACTTTTTGGCAAACCAAAATTTCATTGTCACTAGTCAAACTTGTATGCAAGTTGCCTTTTAAAACTCGACTTTGACAAATCATTTTTTCAAAGACCAACCAAAACATCATTTTAAGCCCCCAAAATAATGAAAAGTGAAATCCAAAATCGATTTCGGAAACTTTTTGGCAAACCAAAATTTCATTGTCACTAGTCAAACTTGTATGCGAGTTGCCTTTTAAAACTCGACTTTGACAAATCATTTTTTCAGAGACCAACCAAAACATCATTTTTAAGCCCCCAAAATAATGAAAAGTGAAATCCAAAATCGATTTCGGAAACTTTTTGGCAAACCAAAATTTCATTGTCACTAGTCAAACTTGTATGCAAGTTGCCTTTTAAAACTCGACTTTGACAAATCATTTTTTCAGAGACCAACCAAAACATCATTTTTGAGCCCCCAAAATAATGAAAAGTTAAATCCAAAATCGATTTCGGAAACTTTTTGGCAAATCAAAATTTCATTGTCACTAGTCAAAATTGTATGCAAGTTGTCTTATAAAACTCGACTTTGACAAATCATTTTTTCAGAGACCAACCAAAACATCATTTTTAAGCCCCCAAAATAATGAAAAGTGAAATCCAAAATCGATTTCGGAAACTTTTTGGCAAACCAAAATTTCATTGTCACTAGTCAAACTTGTATGCGAGTTGCCTTTTAAAACTCGACTTTGACAAATCATTTTTTCAAAGACCAACCAAAACATCTTTTTTAAGCCCCCAAAATAATGAAAAGTGAAATCCAAAATCGATTTCGGAAACTTTTTGGCAAACCAAAATTTCATTGTCACTAGTCAAACTTGTATGCAAGTTGCCTTTCAAAACTCGACTTTGACAAATCTTTTTTTCAAAGACCAACCAAAAAATCATTTTTGAGCCCCCAAAATAATGAAAAGTTCGATCCAAAATCGATTTCGGAAACTTTTTGGCAAACCAAAATTTCAATGTAACTAGATAAACTTGTATGCAAGTTGCCTTTTCAAACTCGACTTTGACAAATCATTTTTTCAGAGACCAACCAAAACATCATTTTTAAGCCCCCAAAATAATGAAAAGTGAAATCCAGAATCGATTTCGGAAACTTTTTGGCAAACCAAAATTTCATTGTCACTAGTCAAACTTGTATGCAAGCTGCCTTTTAAAACTCGACTTTGACAAATAGTTTTTTCAGAGACCAACTAAAACATCATTTTTAAGCCCCCAAAATAATGAAAAGTGCAATCCAAAATCGATTTCGGAAACTTTTTGGCAAACCAAAATTTCATTGTAACTAGTCAAACTTGTAAGCGAGTTGCCTTTTAAAACTCGACTTTGACAAATCATTTTTTCAAAGACCAACCAAAACATCATTTTTAAGCCCCCAAAATAATGAAAAGGGAAATCCAAAATCGATTTCGGAAACTTTTTGGCAAACCAAAATTTCAATGTCACTAGTCAAACTTGTATGCAAGTTGCCTTTTAAAACTCGACTTTGACAAATCATTTTTTCAGAGACCAACCAAAACATCATTTTTAAGCCCCCAAAATAATGAAAAGTGAAATCCAAAATCGATTTCGGAAACTTTTTGGCAAACCAAAATTTCATTGTCACTAGTCCAACTTGTATGCAAGTTGCCTTTTAAAACTCGACTTTGACAAATCATTTTTTCAAAGACCAACTAAAACATCATTTTTAAGCCCCCAAAATAATGAAAAGTGCAATCCAAAATCGATTTCGGAAACTTTTTGGCAAACCAAAATTTCGTTGTCACTAGTCAAACTTGTATCCAAGTTGCCTTTTAAAACTCGACTTTGACAAATCATTTTTTCAAAGACTAACCAAAACATCATTTTTGAGCCCCCAAAATAATGAAAAGTGCAATCCAAAATCGATTTCGGAAACTTTTTGGCAAACCAAAATTTCAATGTCACTAGTCAAACTTGTATGCAAGTTGCCTTTTAAAACTCGACTTTGACAAATAATTTTTTCAGAGACCAACCAAAACATCATTTTTAAGCCCCCAAAATAATGCAAAGTGAAATCCAAAATCGATTTCGGAAACTTTTTGGCAAACCAAAATTTCATTGTCACTAGTCAAACTTGTATGCGAGTTGCCTTTTAAAACTCGACTTTGACATATCATTTTTTCAGAGACCAACCAAAACATCATTTTTAAGCCCCCAAAATAATGAAAAGTGCAATCCAAAATCGATTTCGGAAACTTTTTGGCAAACCAAAATTTCGTTGTCACTAGTCAAACTTGTATCCAAGTTGCCTTTTAAAACTCGACTTTGACAAATCATTTTTTCAAAGACCAACCAAAACATCATTTTTGAGCCCCCAAAATAATGAAAAGTGCAATCCAAAATCGATTTCGGAAACTTTTTGGCAAACCAAAATTTCAATGTCACTAGTCAAACTTGTATGCAAGTTGCCTTTTAAAACTCGACTTTGACAAATAATTTTTTCAGAGACCAACCAAAACATCATTTTTAAGCCCCCAAAATAATGCAAAGTGAAATCCAAAATCGATTTCGGAAACTTTTTGGCAAACCAAAATTTCATTGTCACTAGTCAAACTTGTATGCGAGTTGCCTTTTAAAACTCGACTTTGACATATCATTTTTTCAGAGACCAACCAAAACATCATTTTTAAGCCCCCAAAATAATGAAAAGTGCAATCCAAAATCGATTTCGGAAACTTTTTGGCAAACCAAAATTTCAATGTCACTAGTCAAACTTGTATGCAAGTTGCCTTTTAAAACTCGACTTTGACTAATCATTTTTTCAAAGACCAACCAAAACATCATTTTTGAGCCCCCAAAATAATGAAAAGTGCAATCCAAAATCGATTTCGGAAACTTTTTGGCAAACCAAAATTTCATTGTCACTAGTCAAACTTGTATGCAAGTTGCCTTTTAAAACTCGACTTTGACAAATAATTTTTTCAGAGACCAACCAAAACATCATTTTTAAGCCCCCAAAATAATGCAAAGTGCAATCCAAAATCGATTTCGGAAACTTTTTGGCAAACCAAAATTTCATTGTCACTAGTCAAACTTGTATCCAAGTTGCCTTTTAAAACTCGACTTTGACAAATCATTTTTTCAAAGACCAACCAAAACATCATTTTTGAGCCCCCAAAATAATGAAAAGTGCAATCCAAAATCGATTTCGGAAACTTTTTGGCAAACCAAAATTTCAATGTCACTAGTCAAACTTGTATGCAAGTTGCCTTTTAAAACTCGACTTTGACAAATCATTTTTTCAGAGACCAACCAAAACATCATTTTTAAGCCCCCAAAATAATGCAAAGTGAAATCCAAAATCGATTTCGGAAACTTTTTGGCAAACCAAAATTTCATTGTCACTAGTCAAACTTGTATGCGAGTTGCCTTTTAAAACTCGACTTTGACATATCATTTTTTCAGAGACCAACCAAAACATCATTTTTAAGCCCCCAAAATAATGAAAAGTGCAATCCAAAATCGATTTCGGAAACTTTTTGGCAAACCAAAATTTCGTTGTCACTAGTCAAACTTGTATCCAAGTTGCCTTTTAAAACTCGACTTTGACAAATCATTTTTTCAGAGACCAACCAAAACATCATTTTTAAGCCCCCAAAATAATGAAAAGTAAAATCCAAAATCGATTTCGGAAACTTTTTGGCAATCCAAAATTTCGTTGTCACTAGTCAAACTTGTATCCAAGTTGCCTTTTAAAACTCGACTTTGACAAATCATTTTTTCAGAGACCAACCAAAACATCATTTTTGAGCCCTCAAAATAATGAAAAGTGAAATCCAAAATCGATTCCGGAAACTTTTTGGCAAACCAAAATTTCATTGTCACTAGTCAAACTTGTATGCAAGTTGCCTTTTAAAATTCGACTGTGACAAATCATGTTTTCAGAGACCAACCAAAACATCATTTTTAAGCCCTCAAAATAATGAAAAGTAAAATCCAAAATCGATTTCGGAAACTTTTTGGCAAACCAAAATTTCATTGTCGCTAGTCAAACTTGTATGCAAGTTGCCTTTTCAAACTCGACTGTGACAAATCATGTTTTCAGAGACCAACCAAAACATCATTTTTGAGCCCCCAAAATAATGAAAAATGCAATCCAAGATCGATTTCGGAAACTTTTTGGCAAACCAAAATTTCATTGTCACTAGTCAAACTTGTATGCAAGTTGCCTTCTAAAACTCGACTTTGACAAATCATTTTTTCAGAGACCAACCAAAACATCATTTTTGAGCCCCCAAAATAATGAAAAGTGAAATCCTAAATCGATTTCGGAAACTTTTTGGCAAACCAAAATTTCATTGTCACTAGTCAAACTTGTATGCAAGTTGCCTTTTAAAACTCGACTTTGACAAATCAGTTCTTCAGAGACCAACCAAAACATCATTTCTAAGCCCCCAAAATAATGAAAAATGAAATCCAAAATCGATTTCGGAAACTTTTTGGCAAACCAAAATGTCATTGTCACTAGTCAAACTTGTATGCAAGTTGCCTTTTAAAACTCGACTTTGACAAATCAGTTCTTCAGAGACCAACCAAAACATCATTTTTAAGCCCCCAAAATAATGAAAAATGAAATCCAAAATCGATTTCGGAAACTTTTTGGCAAACCAAAATGTCATTGTCACTAGTCAAACTTGTATGCAAGTTGCCTTTTAAAACTCGACTTTGACAAATCATTTTTTCAGAGACCAACCAAAACATCATTTTTAAGCCCCCAAAATAATGAAAAGTGAAATCCAAAATCGATTTCGGAAGCTTTTTGGCAAACCAAAATGTCATTGTCACTAGTCAAACTTGTATGCAAGTTGCCTTTTAAAACTCGACTTTGACAAATCATTTTTTCAGAGACCAACCAAAACATCATTTTTAAGCCCCCAAAATAATGAAAAGTGAAATCCAAAATCGATTTCGGAAACTTTTTGGCAAACCAAAATGTCATTGTCACTAGTCAAACTTGTATGCAAGTTGCCTTTTAAAATTCGACTTGGACAAATCATTTTTTCAGAGACCAACCAAAACATCATTTTTAAGCCCCCAAAATAATGAAAAGTGAAATCCAAAATCGATTTCGGAAATTTTTTGGCAAACCAAAATGTCATTGTCACTAGTCAAACTTGTATGCAAGTTGCCTTTTAAAACTCGACTTTGACAAATCATTTTTTCAGAGACCAACCAAAACATCATTTTTGAGCCCCCAAAATAATAAAAAGTGCATTCCAAGATCGATTTCAGAAACTATTATGCAAACCAAAATTTCATTGTCACTAGTCAAACTTGTATGCAAGTTGCCTTTTAAAATTCGACTGTGACAAATCATGTTTTCAGAGACCAACCAAAACATCATTTTTGAGCCCCCAAAATAATGAAAAGTAAAATCCAAAATCGTTTTCGGAAACTTTTTGGCAAACCAAAATGTCATTGTCACTAGTCAAACTTGTATGCAAGTTGCCTTTTAAAACTCGGCTTTGTCAAATCATTTTTTCAGAGACCAACCAAAACATCATTTTTGAGCCCCCAAAATAATGAAGAGTTCGATCCAAGATCGATTTCAGAAACAATTATGCAAACCAAAATTTCATTGTCACTAGTCAAACTTGTATGCAAGTTGCCTTTTAAAATTCGACTGTGACAAATCATTTTTTCAGAGACCAACCAAAACATCATTTTTGAGCCCCCAAAATAATGAAAAGTAAAATTTAAAATCGTTTTCGGAAACTTTTTGGCAAACCAAAATGTCATTGTCACTAGTCAAACTTGTATGCAAGTTGCCTTTTAAAACTCGACTTTGACAAATCATTTTTTCAGAGACCAACCAAAACATCATTTTTAAGCCCCCAAAATAATGAAAAGTGAAATCCAAAATCGATTTCGGAAACTTTTTGGCAAACCAAAATGTCATTGTCACTAGTCAAACTTGTATGCAAGCTGCCTTTTAAAACTCGACTTTGACAAATCATTTTTTCAGAGACCAACCAAAACATCATTTTTGAGCCCCCAAAATAATGAAAAGTGAAATCCAAAATCGATTCCGGAAACTTTTTGGCAATCCAAAATTTCAGTGTCACTAGTCAAACTTGTATGCAAGTTGCCTTTTAAAACTCGACTGTGACAAATCATGTTTTCAGAGACCAACCAAAACATCATTTTTGAGCCCCCAAAATAATGAAAAATGCAATCCAAGATCGATTTCGGAAACTTTTTGGCAAACCAAAATTTCATTGTCACTAGTCAAACTTGTATGCAAGTTGCCTTTTAAAATTCGACTGTGACAAATCATGTTTTCAGAGACCAACCAAAACATCATTTTTAAGCCCTCAAAATAATGAAAAGTAAAATCCAAAATCGATTTCGGAAACTTTTTGGCAAACCAAAATTTCATTGTCACTAGTCAAACTTGTATGCAAGTTGCCTTTTTAAACTCGACTGTGACAAATCATGTTTTCAGAGACCAACCAAAACATCATTTTTGAGCCCCCAAAATAATGAAAAGTGAAATCCAAAATCGATTCCGGAAACTTTTTGGCAATCCAAAATTTCAATGTAACTAGTCAAACTTGTATGCAAGTTGCCTTTTAAAACTCGACTTTGACAAATCATTTTTTCAGAGACCAACCAAACCATCATTTTTAGGCCCCCAAAATAATGAAAAGTAAAATCCAAAATCGATTTCGGAAACTTTTTGGCAATTTAAAATTTCATTGTCACTAGTCAAACTTGTATGCAAGTTGCCTTTTAAAACTCGACTTTGACAAATCAGTTCTTCAGAGACCAACCAAAACATCATTTCTAAGCCCCCAAAATAATGAAAAATGAAATCCAAAATCGATTTCGGAAACTTTTTGGCAAACCAAAATGTCATTGTCACTAGTCAAACTTGTATGCAAGTTGCCTTTTAAAACTCGACTTTGACAAATCAGTTCTTCAGAGACCAACCAAAACATAATTTTTAAGCCCCCAAAATAATGAAAAATGAAATCCAAAATCGATTTCGGAAACTTTTTGGCAAACCAAAATGTCATTGTCACTAGTCAAACTTGTATGCAAGTTGCCTTTTAAAATTCGACTGTGACAAATCATGTTTTCAGAGACCAACCAAAACATCATTTTTAAGCCCTCAAAATAATGAAAAGTAAAATCCAAAATCGATTTCGGAAACTTTTTGGCAAACCAAAATTTCATTGTCACTAGTCAAACTTGTATGCAAGTTGCCTTTTTAAACTCGACTGTGACAAATCATGTTTTCAGAGACCAACCAAAACATCATTTTTGAGCCCCCAAAATAATGAAAAGTGAAATCCAAAATCGATTCCGGAAACTTTTTGGCAATCCAAAATTTCAATGTAACTAGTCAAACTTGTATGCAAGTTGCCTTTTAAAACTCGACTTTGACAAATCATTTTTTCAGAGACCAACCAAAACATCATTTTTGAGCCCCCAAAATAATGAAAAGTGAAATCGAAAATCGATTTCGGAAACTTTTTGGCAAACCAAAATTTCATTGTCATTAGTCAAACTTGTATGCAAGTTGCCTTCTAAAACTCGACTTTGACAAATCATTTTTTCAGAGACCAACCAAAACATCATTTTTGAGCCCCCAAAATAATGAAAAGTAAAATCCTAAATCGATTTCGGAAACTTTTTGGCAAACCAAAATTTCATTGTCACTAGTCAAACTTGTATGCAAGTTGCCTTCTAAAACTCGACTTTGACAAATCATTTTTTCAGAGACCAACCAAAACATCATTTTTGAGCCCCCAAAATAATGAAAAGTGAAATCCTAAATCGATTTCGGAAACTTTTTGGCAAACCAAAATTTCATTGTCACTAGTCAAACTTGTATGCAAGTTGCCTTTTAAAACTCGACTTTGACAAATCAGTTCTTCAGAGACCAACCAAAACATCATTTCTAAGCCCCCAAAATAATGAAAAGTGAAATCCAAAATCGATTTCGGAAACTTTTTGGCAAACCAAAATGTCATTGTCACTAGTCAAACTTGTATGCAAGTTGCCTTTTAAAACTCGACTTTGACAAATCAGTTCTTCAGAGACCAACCAAAACATAATTTTTAAGCCCCCAAAATAATGAAAAATGAAATCCAAAATCGATTTCGGAAACTTTTTGGCAAACCAAAATGTCATTGTCACTAGTCAAACTTGTATGCAAGTTGCCTTTTAAAATTCGACTGTGACAAATCATGTTTTCAGAGACCAACCAAAACATCATTTTTAAGCCCTCAAAATAATGAAAAGTAAAATCCAAAATCGATTTCGGAAACTTTTTGGCAAACCAAAATTTCATTGTCACTAGTCAAACTTGTATGCAAGTTGCCTTTTAAAACTCGACTTTGACAAATCATTTTTTCAGAGACCAACCAAAACATCATTTTTAAGCCCCCAAAATAATGAAAAGTGAAATCCAAAATCGATTTCGGAAACTTTTTGGCAAACCAAAATGTCATTGTCACTAGTCAAACTTGTATGCAAGCTGCCTTTTAAAACTCGACTTTGACAAATCATTTTTTCAGAGACCAACCAAAACATCATTTTTGAGCCCCCAAAATAATAAAAAGTGCATTCCAAGATCGATTTCAGAAACTATTATGCAAACCAAAATTTCATTGTCACTAGTCAAACTTGTATGCAAGTTGCCTTTTTAAACTCGACTGTGACAAATCATGTTTTCAGAGACCAACCAAAACATCATTTTTGAGCCCCCAAAATAATGAAAAGTGAAATCCAAAATCGATTCCGGAAACTTTTTGGCAAACCAAAATTTCATTGTCACTAGTCAAACTTGTATGCAAGTTGCCTTTTAAAACTCGACTTTGACAAATCATTTTTTCAGAGACCAACCAAAACATCATTTTTAAGCCCCCAAAATAATGAAAAGTGAAATCCAAAATCGATTTCGGAAACTTTTTGGCAAACCAAAATGTCATTGTCACTAGTCAAACTTGTATGCAAGCTGCCTTTTAAAACTCGACTTTGACAAATCATTTTTTCAGAGACCAACCAAAACATCATTTTTGAGCCCCCAAAATAATAAAAAGTGCATTCCAAGATCGATTTCAGAAACTATTATGCAAACCAAAATTTCATTGTCACTAGTCAAACTTGTATGCAAGTTGCCTTTTAAAATTCGACTGTGACAAATCATGTTTTCAGAGACCAACCAAAACATCATTTTTGAGCCCCCAAAATAATGAAAAGTGAAATCCAAAATCGATTCCGGAAACTTTTTGGCAAACCAAAACTTCATTGTCACTAGTCAAACTTGTATGCAAGTTGCCTATTAAAATTCGACTTTGACAAATCATTTTTTCAGAGACCAACCAAAACATCATTTTTGAGCCCCCAAAATAACGAAAAAATCGATCCAAAATCGATTTCGGAAACTTTTTGGCAAACCAAAATTTCAATGTAACTAGTCAAACTTGTATGCAAGTTGCCTATCAAAATTCGACTTTGACAAATCATTTTTTCAGAGACCAACCAAAACATCATTTTTGAGCCCCCAAAATAATGAAAAGTTCGATCCAAAATCGATTTCGGAAACTTTTTGGCTAACCAAAACTTCATTGTCACTAATCAAACTTGTATGCAAGTTGCCTTTTAAAACTCGACTTTGACAAACCATTTTTTCAGAGACCAACCAAAACATCATTTTTGAGCCCCCAAAATAATGAAAAGTTCGATCCAAAATCGATTTCGGAAACTTTTTGGCAAACCAAAATTTCATTGTCACTAGTCAAACTTGTATGCAAGTTGCCTTTTAAAATTCGACTTTGACAAATCATTTTTTCAGAGACCAACCAAAACATCATTTTTAAGCCCCCAAAATAATGAAAAGTGAAATCCAAAATCGACTTCGGAAACTTTTTGGCAAACCAAAATTTCATTGTCACTAGTCAAGCTTGTATGCAAGTTGCCTTTTAAAACTCGACTTTAACAAATCATTTTTTCAGAGACCAACCAAAACATCATTTTTGAGCCCCCAAAATAATGAAAAGTGAAATCCAAAATCGATTTCGGAAACTTTTTGGCAAACCAAAATTTCATTGTCACTAGTCAAACTTGTATGCAAGTTGCCTTTTAAAACTCGACTTTGACAAATCATTTTTTCAGAGACCAACCAAAACATCATTTTTGAGCCCCCAAAATAATGAAAAGTGAAATCCAAAATCGATTTCGGAAACTTTTTGGCAAACCAAAATTTCATTGTCACTAGTCAAACTTGTATGCAAGTTGCCTTTTAAAACTCGACTTTGACAAATCATTTTTTCAGAGACCAACCAAAACATCATTTTTGAGCCCCCAAAATAATGAAAAGTGAAATCCAAAATCGATTTCGGAAACTTTTTGGCAAACCAAAACTTCATTGTCACTAGTCAAGCTTGTATGCAAGTTGCCTTTTAAAACTCGACTTTGACAAATCATTTTTTCAGAGACCAACCAAAACATCATTTTTGAGCCCCCAAAATAATGAAAAGTTCGATCCAAAATCGATTTCGGAAACTTTTTGGCTAACCAAAACTTCATTGTCACTAATCAAACTTGTATGCAAGTTGCCTTTTAAAACTCGACTTTGACAAATCATTTTTTCAGAGACCAACCAAAACATCATTTTTAAGCCCCCAAAATAATGAAAAGTGAAATCCAAAATCGATTTCGGAAACTTTTTGGCAAACCAAAACTTCATTGTCACTAGTCAAGCTTGTATGCAAGTTGCCTTTTAAAACTCGACTTTGACAAATCATTTTTTCAGAGACCAACCAAAACATCATTTTTGAGCCCCCAAAATAATGAAAAGTGAAATCCAAAATCGATTTCGGAAACTTTTTGGCAAACCAAAATTTCATTGTCACTAGTCAAACTTGTATGCAAGTTGCCTTTTAAAACTCGACTTTGACAAATCATTTTTTCAGAGACCAACCAAAACATCATTTTTGAGCCCCCAAAATAATGAAAAGTGAAATCCAAAATCGATTTCGGAAACTTTTTGGCAAACCAAAATTTCATTGTCACTAGTCAAACTTGTATGCAAGTTGCCTTTTAAAACTCGACTTTGACAAATCATTTTTTCAGAGACCAACCAAAACATCATTTTTGAGCCCCCAAAATAATGAAAAGTGAAATCCAAAATCGATTTCGGAAACTTTTTGGCAAACCAAAACTTCATTGTCACTAGTCAAACTTGTATGCAAGTTGCCTATTAAAATTCGACTTTGACAAATCATTTTTTCAGAGACCAACCAAAAAATCATTTTTAAGCCCCCAAAATAATGAACAGTTCGATCCAAAATCGATTTCGGAAACTTTTTGGCAAACCAAAATTTCATTGTCACTAGTCAAACTTGTATGCAAGTTGCCTTTTAAAACTTGACTTTGACAAATCATTTTTTCAGAGACCAACCGAAAAATCATTTTTAAGCCCCCAAAATTATGAAAAGTTCGATCCAAAATCGATTTCGGAAACTTTTTGGCAAACCAAAATTTCATTGTCACTTGTCAAACTTGTATGCAAGTTGCCTTTTAAAACTCGACTTTGACAAATCATTTTTTCAGAGACCAACCAAAACATCATTTTCGAGCCCCCAAAATAATGAAAAGTGAAATCCAAAATCGATTTCGGAAGCTTTTTGGCAAACCAAAACTTCATTGTCACTAGTCAAACTTGTATGCAAGTTGCCTATTAAAATTCGACTTTGACAAATCATTTTTTCAGAGACCAACCAAAAAATCATTTTTAAGCCCCCAAAATAATGAACAGTTCGATCCAAAATCGATTTCGGAAACTTTTTGGCAAACCAAAATTTCATTGTCACTAGTCAAACTTGTATGCAAGTTGCCTTTTAAAACTCGACTTTGACAAATCATTTTTTCAGAGACCAACCAAAACATCATTTTTGAGCCCCCAAAATAATGAAAAGTGAAATCCAAAATCGATTTCGGAAACTTTTTGGCAAACCAAAATTTCATTGTCACTAGTCAAACTTGTATGCAAGTTGCCTTTTAAGATTCGACTTTGACAAATCATTTTTTCAGAGACTAACCAAAACATCGTTTTTGAGCCCCCAAAATAATGAAAAGTGAAATCCAAAATCGATTTCGGAAACTTTTTGGCAAACCAAGATTTCATTGTCACTAGTCAAACTTGTATGCAAGTTGCCTTTTAAAACTCGACTTTGACAAATCCTTTTTTCAGAGACCAACCAAAACATCATTTTTAAGCCCCCAAAATAATGAAAAGTGAAATCCAAAATCGATTTCGGAAACTTTTTGGCAAACCAAAATTTCATTGTCGCTAGTCAAACTTGTATACAAGTTGCCTTTTAAAACTCGACTTTGACAAATCATTTTTTCAGAGACCAACCAAAACATCATTTTTAAGCACCCAAAATAATGAAAAGTTCGATCCAAAATCGATTTCGGAAACTTTTTGGCAAACCAAAATATCATTGTCACTAGTCAAACTTGTATGCAAGTTGCCTTTTAAAACTCGACTTTGACAAATCCTTTTTTCAGAGACCAACCAAAACATCATTTTTGAGCCCCCAAAATAATGAAAAGTTAAATCCAAAATCGATTTCGGAAACTTTTTGGCAAACCAAAATTTCATTGTCACTAGTCAAACTTGTATGCAAGTTGCCTTTTAAAACTCGACTTTGACAAATCATTTTTTCAGAGACCAACCAAAACATCATTTTTGAGCCCCCAAAATAATGAAAAGTAAAATCCAAAATCGATTTCGGAAACTTTTTGGCAAACCAAAATTTCATTGTCACTAGTCAAACTTGTATGCAAGTTGCCTTTTAAAACTCGACTTTGACAAATCATTTTTTCAGAGACCAACCAAAACATCATTTTTGAGCCCCCAAAATAATGAAAAGTGAAATCCAAAATCGATTTCGGAAACTTTTTGGCAAACCAAAATATCATTGTCGCTAGTCAAGCTTGTATGCAAGTTGCCTTTTAAACCTCGACTTTGACAAATCATTATTTCAGAGACCAACCAAAACATCATTTTTAAGCCCCCAAAATATTGAAAAGTTCGATCCAAAATCGATTTCGGAAACTTTTTGGCAAACCAAAATTTCATTGTCACTAGTCAAACTTGTATGCAAGTTGCCTATTAAAATTCGACTTTGACAAATCATTTTTTCAGAGACCAACCAAAACATCATTTTTGAGCCCCCAAAATAATGAAAAGTTCGATCCAAAATCGATTTCGGAAACTTTTTGGCAAACCAAAATTTCATTGTCACTAGTCAAACTTGTATGCAAGTTGCCTTTTAAAACTCGACTTTGACAAATCATTTTTTCAGAGACCAACCAAAACATCATTTTTAAGCCCCCAAAATATTGAAAAGTTCGATCCAAAATCGATTTCGGAAACTTTTTGGCAAACCAAAATTTCATTGTCACTATTCAAACTTGTATGCAAGTTGCCTTTTAAGATTCGACTTTGACAAATCATTTTTTCAGAGACTAACCAAAACATCGTTTTTGAGCCCCCAAAATAATGAAAAGTGAAATCCAAAATCGATTTCGGAAACTTTTTGGCAAACCAAGATTTCATTGTCACTAGTCAAACTTGTATGCAAGTTGCCTTTTAAAACTCGACTTTGACAAATCCTTTTTTCAGAGACCAACCAAAACATCATTTTTAAGCCCCCAAAATAATGAAAAGTGAAATCCAAAATCGATTTCGGAAACTTTTTGGCAAACCAAAATTTCATTGTCACTAGTCAAACTTGTATGCAAGTTGCCTTTTAAAACTCGACTTTGACAAATCATTTTTTCAGAGACCAACCAAAACATCATTTTTGAGCCCCCAAAATAATGAAAAGTTCGATCCAAAATCGATTTCGGAAACTTTTTGGCAAACCAAAATTTCATTGTCACTAGTCAAACTTGTATGCAAGTTGCCTTTTAAAACTCGACTTTGACAAATCATTTTTTCAGAGACCAACCAAAACATCATTTTTAAGCCCCCAAAATAATGAAAAGTGAAATCCAAAATCGACTTCGGAAACTTTTTGGCAAACCAAAATTTCATTGTCGCTAGTCAAGCTTGTATGCAAGTTGCCTTTTAAAACTCGACTTTGACAAATCATTTTTTCAGAGACCAACCAAAACATCATTTTTAAGCCCCCAAAATATTGAAAAGTTCGATCCAAAATCGATTTCGGAAACTTTTTGGCAAACCAAAATTTCATTGTCACTATTCAAACTTGTATGCAAGTTGCCTTTTAAGATTCGACTTTGACAAATCATTTTTTCAGAGACTAACCAAAACATCGTTTTTGAGCCCCCAAAATAATGAAAAGTGAAATCCAAAATCGATTTCGGAAACTTTTTGGCAAACCAAGATTTCATTGTCACTAGTCAAACTTGTATGCAAGTTGCCTTTTAAAACTCGACTTTGACAAATCCTTTTTTCAGAGACCAACCAAAACATCATTTTTAAGCCCCCAAAATAATGAAAAGTGAAATCCAAAATCGATTTCGGAAACTTTTTGGCAAACCAAAATTTCATTGTCACTAGTCAAACTTGTATGCAAGTTGCCTTTTAAAACTCGACTTTGACAAATCATTTTTTCAGAGACCAACCAAAACATCATTTTTGAGCCCCCAAAATAATGAAAAGTGAAATCCAAAATCGATTTCGGAAACTTTTTGGCAAACCAAAATTTCATTGTCACTAGTCAAACTTGTATGCAAGTTGCCTTTTAAAACTCGACTTTGACAAATCATTTTTTCAGAGACCAACCAAAACATCATTTTTGAGCCCCCAAAATAATGAAAAGTAAAATCCAAAATCGATTTCGGAAACTTTTTGGCAAACCAAAATTTCATTGTCACTAGTCAAACTTGTATGCAAGTTGCCTTTTAAAACTCGACTTTGACAAATCATTTTTTCAGAGACCAACCAAAACATCATTTTTGAGCCCCCAAAATAATGAAAAGTAAAATCCAAAATCGATTTCGGAAACTTTTTGGCAAACCAAGATTTCATTATCACTAGTCAAACTTGTATGCAAGTTGCCTTTTAAAACTCGACTTTGACAAATCCTTTTTTCAGAGACCAACCAAAACATCATTTTTAAGCCCCCAAAATAATGAAAAGTGAAATCCAAAATCGATTTCGGAAACTTTTTGGCAAACCAAAATTTCATTGTCACTAGTCGAACTTGTATACAAAATGCCTTTTAAAACTCGACTTTGACAAATCATTTTTTCAGAGACCAACCAAAACATCATTTTTGAGCCCCCAAAATAATGAAAAGTTAAATCCAAAATCGATTTCGGAAACTTTTTGGCAAACCAAAATTTCATTGTCACTAGTCAAACTTGTATGCAAGTTACCTTTTAAAACTCGACTTTGACAAATCATTTTTTCAGAGACCAACCAAAACATCATTTTTGAGCCCCCAAAATAATGAAAACTTCGATCCAAAATCGATTTCGGAAACTTTTTGGCAAACCAAAACTACATTGTCACTAGCCTAACTTGTATGCAAGTTGCCTATTAAAATTCGACTTTGACAAATCATTTTTTCAGAGACCAACCAAAACATCATTTTTGAGCCCTCAAAATAATGAAAAGTGCATTCCAAGATCGATTTCAGAAACTATTATGCAAACCAAAATTTCAATGTAACTAGTCAAACTTGTATGGAGCTGCCTTTTAAAACTCGACTTTGACGAATCATTTTTTCAAAGACCAACCAAACCATCATTTTTAAGCCCCCAAAATAATGAAAAGTAAAATCCAAAATCGATTTCGGAAACTTTTTGGCAAATCAAAATTTCGTTGTCACTAGTCAAACTTGTATGCAAGTTGCCTTTTAAAACTCGACTTTGACAAATCATTTTTTCAGAGACCAACCAAAACATCATTTTTAAGCCCCCAAAATAATGAAAAGTGCATTCCAAGATCGATTTCGGAAACTTTTTGGCAATCCAAAATTTCATTGTCACTAGTCAAACTTGTATGCAAGCTGCCTTTTAAAACTCGACTTTGACAAATCATTTTTTCAGAGACCAACCAAAATATCATTTTTAAGCCCCCAAAATAATGAAAAGTGCATTCCAAAATCGATTTCGGAAACTTTTTGGCAATCCAAAATTTCATTGTCACTAGTCAAACTTGTATGCAAGCTGCCTTTTAAAACTCGACTTTGACAAATCATTTTTTCAGAGACCAACCAAAACATCATTTTTAAGCCCCCAAAATAATGAAAAGTGCATTCCAAAATCGATTTCGGAAACTTTTTGGCAATCCAAAATTTCATTGTCACTAGTCAAACTTGTATGCAAGCTGCCTTTTAAAACTCGACTTTGACAAATCATTTTTTCAGAGACCAACCAAAACATCATTTTTGAGCCCTCAAAATAATGAAAAGTGCATTCCAAGATCGATTTCAGAAACTATTATGCAAACCAAAATTTCAATGTAACTAGTCAAACTTGTATGCAAGCTGCCTTTTAAAACTCGACTTTGACGAATCATTTTTTCAAAGACCAACCAAACCATCATTTTTAAGCTCCCAAAATAATGAAAAGTAAAATCCAAAATCGATTTCGGAAACTTTTTGGCAAACCAAAATTTCATTGTCACTAGTCAAACTTGTATGCAAGTTGCCTTTTAAAACTCGACTTTGACAAATCATTTTTTCAGAGACCAACCAAAACATCATTTTTGAGCCCCCAAAATAATGAAAAGTAAAATCCAAAATCGATTTCGGAAACTTTTTGGCAAATCAAAATTTCGTTGTCACTAGTCAAACTTGTATGCAAGTTGCCTTTTAAAACTCGACTTTGACAAATCATTTTTTCAGAGACCAACCAAAACATCATTTTTGAGCCCCCAAAATAATGAAAAGTAAAATCCAAAATCGATTTCGGAAACTTTTTGGCAAATCAAAATTTCGTTGTCACTAGTCAAACTTGTATGCAAGTTGCCTTTTAAAACTCGAGTTTGACAAATCATTTTTTCAGAGACCAACCAAAACATCATTTTTAAGCCCCCAAAATAATGAAAAGTGCATTCCAAGATCGATTTCGGAAACTTTTTGGCAATCCAAAATTTCATTGTCACTAGTCAAACTTGTATGCAAGCTGCCTTTTAAAACTCGACTTTGACAAATCATTTTTTCAGAGACCAACCAAAATATCATTTTTAAGCCCCCAAAATAATGAAAAGTGCATTCCAAAATCGATTTCGGAAACTTTTTGGCAATCCAAAATTTCATTGTCACTAGTCAAACTTGTATGCAAGCTGCCTTTTAAAACTCGACTTTGACAAATCATTTTTTCAGAGACCAACCAAAATATCATTTTTAAGCCCCCAAAATAATGAAAAGTGCATTCCAAAATCGATTTCGGAAACTTTTTGGCAATCCAAAATTTCATTGTCACTAGTCAAACTTGTATGCAAGCTGCCTTTTAAAACTCGACTTTGACAAATCATTTTTTCAGAGACCAACCAAAACATCATTTTTGAGCCCTCAAAATAATGAAAAGTGCATTCCAAGATCGATTTCAGAAACTATTATGCAAACCAAAATTTCAATGTAACTAGTCAAACTTGTATGCAAGCTGCCTTTTAAAACTCGACTTTGACGAATCATTTTTTCAAAGACCAACCAAACCATCATTTTTAAGCCCCCAAAATAATGAAAAGTAAAATCCAAAATCGATTTCGGAAACTTTTTGGCAAATCAAAATTTCGTTGTCACTAGTCAAACTTGTATGCAAGTTGCCTTTTAAAACTCGACTTTGACAAATCATTTTTTCAGAGACCAACCAAAACATCATTTTTAAGCCCCCAAAATAATGAAAAGTGCATTCCAAGATCGATTTCGGAAACTTTTTGGCAATCCAAAATTTCATTGTCACTAGTCAAACTTGTATGCAAGCTGCCTTTTAAAACTCGACTTTGACAAATCATTTTTTCAGAGACCAACCAAAATATCATTTTTAAGCCCCCAAAATAATGAAAAGTGCATTCCAAAATCGATTTCGGAAACTTTTTGGCAATCCAAAATTTCATTGTCACTAGTCAAACTTGTATGCAAGCTGCCTTTTAAAACTCGACTTTGACAAATCATTTTTTCAGAGACCAACCAAAACATCATTTTTAAGCCCCCAAAATAATGAAAAGTGCATTCCAAAATCGATTTCGGAAACTTTTTGGCAATCCAAAATTTCATTGTCACTAGTCAAACTTGTATGCAAGCTGCCTTTTAAAACTCGACTTTGACAAATCATTTTTTCAGAGACCAACCAAAACATCATTTTTGAGCCCTCAAAATAATGAAAAGTGCATTCCAAGATCGATTTCAGAAACTATTATGCAAACCAAAATTTCAATGTAACTAGTCAAACTTGTATGCAAGCTGCCTTTTAAAACTCGACTTTGACGAATCATTTTTTCAAAGACCAACCAAACCATCATTTTTAAGCTCCCAAAATAATGAAAAGTAAAATCCAAAATCGATTTCGGAAACTTTTTGGCAAATCAAAATTTCGTTGTCACTAGTCAAACTTGTATGCAAGTTGCCTTTTAAAACTCGACTTTGACAAATCATTTTTTCAGAGACCAACCAAAACATCATTTTTGAGCCCCCAAAATAATGAAAAGTAAAATCCAAAATCGATTTCGGAAACTTTTTGGCAAACCAAAATTTCATTGTCACTAGTCAAACTTGTATGCAAGTTGCCTTTTAAAACTCGACTTTGACAAATCATTTTTTCAGAGACCAACCAAAACATCATTTTTGAGCCCCCAAAATAATGAAAAGTAAAATCCAAAATCGATTTCGGAAACTTTTTGGCAAATCAAAATTTCGTTGTCACTAGTCAAACTTGTATGCAAGTTGCCTTTTAAAACTCGACTTTGACAAATCATTTTTTCAGAGACCAACCAAAACATCATTTTTAAGCCCCCAAAATAATGAAAAGTGCATTCCAAGATCGATTTCGGAAACTTTTTGGCAATCCAAAATTTCATTGTCACTAGTCAAACTTGTATGCAAGCTGCCTTTTAAAACTCGACTTTGACAAATCATTTTTTCAGAGACCAACCAAAATATCATTTTTAAGCCCCCAAAATAATGAAAAGTGCATTCCAAAATCGATTTCGGAAACTTTTTGGCAATCCAAAATTTCATTGTCACTAGTCAAACTTGTATGCAAGCTGCCTTTTAAAACTCGACTTTGACAAATCATTTTTTCAGAGACCAACCAAAACATCATTTTTAAGCCCCCAAAATAATGAAAAGTGCATTCCAAAATCGATTTCGGAAACTTTTTGGCAATCCAAAATTTCATTGTCACTAGTCAAACTTGTATGCAAGCTGCCTTTTAAAACTCGACTTTGACAAATCATTTTTTCAGAGACCAACCAAAACATCATTTTTGAGCCCTCAAAATAATGAAAAGTGCATTCCAAGATCGATTTCAGAAACTATTATGCAAACCAAAATTTCAATGTAACTAGTCAAACTTGTATGCAAGCTGCCTTTTAAAACTCGACTTTGACGAATCATTTTTTCAAAGACCAACCAAACCATCATTTTTAAGCTCCCAAAATAATGAAAAGTAAAATCCAAAATCGATTTCGGAAACTTTTTGGCAAATCAAAATTGCATTGTCACTAGTCAAACTTGTATGCAAGTTGCCTTTTCAAACTCGACTTTGACAAATCATTTTTTCAGAGACCAACCAGAACATCATTTTTGAGCCCTCAAAATAATGAAAAGTGCATTCCAAGATCGATTTCAGAAACTATTATGCAAACCAAAATTTCAATGTAACTAGTCAAACTTGTATGCAAGTTGCCTTTTCAAACTCGACTTTGACAAATCATTTTTTCAGAGACCAACCAAAACATCATTTTTAAGCCCCCAAAATAATGAAAAGTAAAATCCAAAATCGATTTCGGAAACTTTTTGGCAATCCAAAATTTCATTGTCACTAGTCAAACTTGTATGCAAGCTGCCTTTTAAAACTCGACTTTGACAAATCATTTTTTCAGAGACCAACCAAAACATCATTTTTGAGCCCTCAAATAATGAAAAGTGCATTCCAAGATCGATTTCAGAAACTATTATGCAAACCAAAATTTCAATGTAACTAGTCAAACTTGTATGCAAGCTGCCTTTTAAAACTCGACTTTGACGAATCATTTTTTCAAAGACCAACCAAACCATCATTTTTAAGCCCCCAAAATAATGAAAAGTGAAATCCAAAATCGATTTCGGAAACTTTTTGGCAATCCAAAATTTCATTGTCACTAGTCAAACTTGTATGCAAGTTGCCTTTCAAACTCGACTTTGACAAATCATTTTTTCAGAGACCAACCAAAACATCATTTTTAAGCCCCCAAAATAATGAAAAGTGAAATCCAAAATCGATTTCGGAAACTTTTTGGTATTCCAAAATTTCATTGTCACTAGTCAAACTTGTATGCAAGTTGCCTTTTAAAAATCGACTTTGACAAATCATTTTTTCAGAGACCAATCAAAACATCATTTTTAAGCCCCCACAATAATGAAAAGTTCGATCCAAAATCGATTTCGGAAACTTTTTGGCAAACCAAAATTTCATTGTCACTAGTCAAACTTGTATGCAAGTTGCCTTTTAAAAATCGACTTTGACAAATCATTTTTTCAGAGACCAACCAAAACATCATTTTAAGCCCCCAAAATAATAAAAAGTGAAATCCAAAATCGATTTCGGAAACTTTTTGGCAATCCAAAATTTCATTGTCACTAGTCAAACTTGTATGCAAGTTGCCTTTTAAAACTCGTCTTTGACGAATCATTTTTTCAGAGACCAACCAAACCATCATTTTTAAGCCCCCAAAATAATGAAAAGTGAAATCCAAAATCGATTTCGGAAACTTTTTGGTATTCCAAAATTTCATTGTCACTAGTCAAACTTGTATGCAAGTTGCCTTTTAAAACTCGTCTTTGACAAATCATTTTTTCAGAGACCAACCAAAACATCATTTTTAAGCCCCCACAATAATGAAAAGTTCGATCCAAAATCGATTTCGGAAACTTTTTGGCAATCCAAAATTTCATTGTCACTAGTCAAACTTGTATGCAAGTTGCCTTTTAAAACTCGACTTTGACAAATCATTTTTTCAGAGACCAACCAAAACATCATTTTTAAGCCCCCAAAATAATGAAAAGTAAAATCCAAAATCGATTTCGGAAACTTTTTGGCAATCCAAAATTTCATTGTCACTAGTCAAACTTGTATGCAAGCTGCCTTTTAAAACTCGACTTTGACAAATCATTTTTTCAGAGACCAACCAAAACATCATTTTTGAGCCCTCAAAATAATGAAAAGTGCATTCCAAGATCGATTTCAGAAACTATTATGCAAACCAAAATTTCAATGTAACTAGTCAAACTTGTATGCAAGCTGCCTTTTAAAACTCGACTTTGACGAATCATTTTTTCAAAGACCAACCAAAACATCATTTTTGAGCCCCCAAAATAATGAAAAGTGAAATCCAAAATCGATTTCGGAAACTTTTTGGCAATCCAAAATTTCATTGTCACTAGTCAAACTTGTATGCAAGTTGCCTTTTAAAACTCGTCTTTGACGAATCATTTTTTCAGAGACCAACCAAACCATCATTTTTAAGCCCCCAAAATAATGAAAAGTGAAATCCAAAATCGATTTCGGAAACTTTTTGGTATTCCAAAATTTCATTGTCACTAGTCAAACTTGTATGCAAGTTGCCTTTTAAAACTCGTCTTTGACAAATCATTTTTTCAGAGACCAACCAAAACATCATTTTTAAGCCCTCAAAATTATGAAAAGTGCATTCCAAGATCGATTTCAGAAACTATTATGCAAACCAAAATTTCAATGTAACTAGTCAAACTTGTATGCAAGTTGCCTTTTCAAACTCGACTTTGACAAATCATTTTTTCAGAGACCAACCAAAACATCATTTTTAAGCCCCCAAAATAATGAAAAGTAAAATCCAAAATCGATTTCGGAAACTTTTTGGCAATCCAAAATTTCATTGTCACTAGTCAAACTTGTATGCAAGCTGCCTTTTAAAACTCGACTTTGACAAATCATTTTTTCAGAGACCAACCAAAACATCATTTTTGAGCCCTCAAAATAATGAAAAGTGCATTCCAAGATCGATTTCAGAAACTATTATGCAAACCAAAATTTCAATGTAACTAGTCAAACTTGTATGCAAGTTGCCTTTTAAAACTCGTCTTTGACGAATCATTTTTTCAGAGACCAACCAAACCATCATTTTTAAGCCCCCAAAATAATGAAAAGTGAAATCCAAAATCGATTTCGGAAACTTTTTGGTATTCCAAAATTTCATTGTCACTAGTCAAACTTGTATGCAAGTTGCCTTTTAAAACTCGTCTTTGACAAATCATTTTTTCAGAGACCAACCAAAACATCATTTTTAAGCCCTCAAAATTATGAAAAGTGCATTCCAAGATCGATTTCAGAAACTATTATGCAAACCAAAATTTCAATGTAACTAGTCAAACTTGTATGCAAGTTGCCTTTTCAAACTCGACTTTGACGAATCATTTTTTCAAAGACCAACCAAAACATCATTTTTGAGCCCCCAAAATAATGAAAAGTGAAATCCAAAATCGATTTCGGAAACTTTTTGGTATTCCAAAATTTCATTGTCACTAGTCAAACTTGTATGCAAGTTGCCTTTTAAAACTCGTCTTTGACAAATCATTTTTTCAGAGACCAACCAAACCATCATTTTTAAGCCCCCAAAATAATGAAAAGTGAAATCCAAAATCGATTTCGGAAACTTTTTGGTATTCCAAAATTTCATTGTCACTAGTCAAACTTGTATGCAAGTTGCCTTTTAAAACTCGTCTTTGACAAATCATTTTTTCAGAGACCAACCAAAACATCATTTTTAAGCCCCCACAATAATGAAAAGTTCGATCCAAAATCGATTTCGGAAACTTTTTGGCAAACCAAAATTTCATTGTCACTAGTCAAACTTGTATGCAAGTTGCCTTTTAAAAATCGACTTTGACAAATCATTTTTTCAGAGACCAACCAAAACATCATTTTAAGCCCCCAAAATAATGAAAAGTGAAATCCAAAATCGATTTCGGAAACTTTTTGGCAAACCCAAATTTCATTGTCACTAGTCAAACTTGTATGCAAGTTGCCTTTTAAAACTAGACTTTGACAAATAATTTTTTCAGAGACCAACCAAAACATCATTTTTAAGCTCCCAAAATAATGAAAAGTAAAATCCAAAATCGATTTCGGAAACTTTTTGGCAAACCAAAATTTCATTGTCACTAGTCAAACTTGTATGCAAGTTGCCTTTTAAAAATCGACTTTGACAAATCATTTTTTCAGAGACCAACCAAAACATCATTTTTAAGCCCCCAAAATAATGAAAAGTGAAATCCAAAATCGATTTCGGAAACTTTTTGGTATTCCAAAATTTCATTGTCACTAGTCAAACTTGTATGCAAGTTGCCTTTTAAAACTCGTCTTTGACAAATCATTTTTTCAGAGACCAACCAAACCATCATTTTTAAGCCCCCAAAATAATGAAAAGTTCGATCCAAAACGATTTCGGAAACTTTTTGGCAAACCAAAATTTCATTGTCACTAGTCAAACTTGTATGCAAGTTGCCTTTTAAAACTCGACTTTGACAAATCATTTTTTCAGAGACCAACCAAACCATCATTTTTAAGCCCCCAAAATAATGAAAAGTTCGATCCAAAACGATTTCGGAAACTTTTTGGCAAACCAAAATTTCATTGTCACTAGTCAAACTTGTATGCAAGTTGCCTTTTAAAACTCTACTTTGACAAATCATTTTTTCAGAGACCAACCAAACCATCATTTTTAAGCACCCAAAATAATGAAAAGTGAAATCCAAAATCGATTTCGGAAACTTTTTGGCAAACCAAAATTTCATTGTCACTAGTCAAACTTGTATGCAAGTTGCCTTTTAAAAATCGACTTTGACAAATCATTTTTTCAGAGACCAACCAAAACATCATTTTAAGCCCCCAAAATAATAAAAAGTGAAATCCAAAATCGATTTCGGAAACTTTTTGGCAATCCAAAATTTCATTGTCACTAGTCAAACTTGTATGCAAGTTGCCTTTTAAAACTCGTCTTTGACGAATCATTTTTTCAGAGACCAACCAAACCATCATTTTTAAGCCCCCAAAATAATGAAAAGTGAAATCCAAAATCGATTTCGGAAACTTTTTGGTATTCCAAAATTTCATTGTCACTAGTCAAACTTGTATGCAAGTTGCCTTTTAAAACTCGTCTTTGACAAATCATTTTTTCAGAGACCAACCAAAACATCATTTTTAAGCCCCCACAATAATGAAAAGTTCGATCCAAAATCGATTTCGGAAACTTTTTGGCAAACCAAAATTTCATTGTCACTAGTCAAACTTGTATGCAAGTTGCCTTTTAAAACTCGACTTTGACAAATCATTTTTTCAGAGACCAACCAAAACATCATTTTTAAGCCCCCAAAATAATGAAAAGTAAAATCCAAAATCGATTTCGGAAACTTTTTGGCAATCCAAAATTTCATTGTCACTAGTCAAACTTGTATGCAAGCTGCCTTTTAAAACTCGACTTTGACAAATCATTTTTTCAGAGACCAACCAAAACATCATTTTTGAGCCCTCAAAATAATGAAAAGTGCATTCCAAGATCGATTTCAGAAACTATTATGCAAACCAAAATTTCAATGTAACTAGTCAAACTTGTATGCAAGCTGCCTTTTAAAACTCGACTTTGACGAATCATTTTTTCAAAGACCAACCAAAACATCATTTTTGAGCCCCCAAAATAATGAAAAGTGAAATCCAAAATCGATTTCGGAAACTTTTTGGCAATCCAAAATTTCATTGTCACTAGTCAAACTTGTATGCAAGTTGCCTTTTAAAACTCGTCTTTGACGAATCATTTTTTCAGAGACCAACCAAACCATCATTTTTAAGCCCCCAAAATAATGAAAAGTGAAATCCAAAATCGATTTCGGAAACTTTTTGGTATTCCAAAATTTCATTGTCACTAGTCAAACTTGTATGCAAGTTGCCTTTTAAAACTCGTCTTTGACAAATCATTTTTTCAGAGACCAACCAAAACATCATTTTTAAGCCCTCAAAATTATGAAAAGTGCATTCCAAGATCGATTTCAGAAACTATTATGCAAACCAAAATTTCAATGTAACTAGTCAAACTTGTATGCAAGTTGCCTTTTCAAACTCGACTTTGACAAATCATTTTTTCAGAGACCAACCAAAACATCATTTTTAAGCCCCCAAAATAATGAAAAGTAAAATCCAAAATCGATTTCGGAAACTTTTTGGCAATCCAAAATTTCATTGTCACTAGTCAAACTTGTATGCAAGCTGCCTTTTAAAACTCGACTTTGACAAATCATTTTTTCAGAGACCAACCAAAACATCATTTTTGAGCCCTCAAAATAATGAAAAGTGCATTCCAAGATCGATTTCAGAAACTATTATGCAAACCAAAATTTCAATGTAACTAGTCAAACTTGTATGCAAGTTGCCTTTTAAAACTCGTCTTTGACGAATCATTTTTTCAGAGACCAACCAAACCATCATTTTTAAGCCCCCAAAATAATGAAAAGTGAAATCCAAAATCGATTTCGGAAACTTTTTGGTATTCCAAAATTTCATTGTCACTAGTCAAACTTGTATGCAAGTTGCCTTTTAAAACTCGTCTTTGACAAATCATTTTTTCAGAGACCAACCAAAACATCATTTTTAAGCCCTCAAAATTATGAAAAGTGCATTCCAAGATCGATTTCAGAAACTATTATGCAAACCAAAATTTCAATGTAACTAGTCAAACTTGTATGCAAGTTGCCTTTTCAAACTCGACTTTGACGAATCATTTTTTCAAAGACCAACCAAAACATCATTTTTGAGCCCCCAAAATAATGAAAAGTGAAATCCAAAATCGATTTCGGAAACTTTTTGGTATTCCAAAATTTCATTGTCACTAGTCAAACTTGTATGCAAGTTGCCTTTTAAAACTCGACTTTGACAAATCATTTTTTCAGAGACCAACCAAACCATCATTTTTAAGCCCCCAAAATAATGAAAAGTGAAATCCAAAATCGATTTCGGAAACTTTTTGGTATTCCAAAATTTCATTGTCACTAGTCAAACTTGTATGCAAGTTGCCTTTTAAAACTCGTCTTTGACAAATCATTTTTTCAGAGACCAACCAAAACATCATTTTTAAGCCCCCACAATAATGAAAAGTTCGATCCAAAATCGATTTCGGAAACTTTTTGGCAAACCAAAATTTCATTGTCACTAGTCAAACTTGTATGCAAGTTGCCTTTTAAAAATCGACTTTGACAAATCATTTTTTCAGAGACCAACCAAAACATCATTTTAAGCCCCCAAAATAATGAAAAGTGAAATCCAAAATCGATTTCGGAAACTTTTTGGCAAACCCAAATTTCATTGTCACTAGTCAAACTTGTATGCAAGTTGCCTTTTAAAACTAGACTTTGACAAATAATTTTTTCAGAGACCAACCAAAACATCATTTTTAAGCTCCCAAAATAATGAAAAGTAAAATCCAAAATCGATTTCGGAAACTTTTTGGCAAACCAAAATTTCATTGTCACTAGTCAAACTTGTATGCAAGTTGCCTTTTAAAAATCGACTTTGACAAATCATTTTTTCAGAGACCAACCAAAACATCATTTTTAAGCCCCCAAAATAATGAAAAGTGAAATCCAAAATCGATTTCGGAAACTTTTTGGTATTCCAAAATTTCATTGTCACTAGTCAAACTTGTATGCAAGTTGCCTTTTAAAACTCGACTTTGACAAATCATTTTTTCAGAGACCAACCAAAACATCATTTTTGAGCCCCCAAAATAATGAAAAGTGAAATCCAAAATCGATTTCGGAAACTTTTTGGCAAACCAAAATTTCATTGTCACTAGTCAAACTTGTATGCAAGTTGCCTTTTAAAACTCGACTTTGACAAATCATTTTTTCATAGACCAACCAAAACATCATGTTTAAGCCCCCAAAATAATGAAAAGTTCGATCCAAAATCGATTTCGGAAACTTTTTGGCAAACCAAAATTTCATTGTCACTAGTCAAACTTGTATGCAAGTTGCCTTTTAAAACTTGACTTTGACAAATCATTTTTTTCAGAGACCAACCAAAACATCATTTTTGAGCCCCCAAAATAATGAAAAGTGAAATCCAAAATCGATTTCGGAAACTTTTTGGCAATCCAAAATTTCATTGTCACTAGTCAAACTTGTATGCAAGTTGCCTTTTAAAACGCGACTTTGACAAATCATTTTTTCAGAGACCAACCAAACCATTATTTTTAAGCCCCCAAAATAATGAAAAGTTCGATCCAAAATCGATTTCGGAAACTTTTTGGCAATCCAAAATTTCATTGTCACTAGTCAAACTTGTATGCAAGTTGCCTTTTAAAACTCGACTTTGACAAATCATTTTTTCAGAGACCAACCAAAACATCATTTTTGAGCCCCCAAAATAATGAAAAGTGAAATCCAAAATCGATTTCGGAAACTTTTTGGCAAACCAAAATTTCATTGTCACTAGTCAAACTTGTATGCAAGTTGCCTTTTAAAATTCGACTTTGACAAATCATTTTTTCAGAGACCAACCAAACCATTATTTTTAAGCCCCCAAAATAATGAAAAGAGAAATCCAAAATCGATTTCGGAAACTTTTTGGCAAACCAAAATTTCATTGTCACTAGTCCAACTTGTATGCAAGTTGCCTTTTAAAACTCGACTTTGACAAATCATTTTTTCAGAGACCAACCTAAACATCATTTTTGAGCCCCCAAAATAATGAAAAGTGAAATCCAAAATCGATTTCGGAAACTTTTTGGCAAACCAAAATTTCATTGTCACTAGTCAAACTTGTATGCAAGTTGCCTTTTAAAACTCGACTTTGACAAATCATTTTTTCAGAGACCAACCAAAACATCATTTTTGAGCCCCCAAAATAATGAAAAGTGAAATCCAAAATCGATTTCGGAAACTTTTTGGCAAACCAAAATTTCATTGTCACTAGTCAAACTTGTATGCAAGTTGCCTTTTAAAACTCGACTTTGACAAATCATTTTTTCAGAGACCAACCAAAACATCATTTTTGAGCCCCCAAAATAATGAAAAGTGAAATCCAAAATCGATTTCGGAAACTTTTTGGCAAACCAAAATTTCATTGTCACTAGTCAAACTTGTATGCAAGTTGCCTTTTAAAACTCGACTTTGACAAATCATTTTTTCATAGACCAACCAAAACATCATTTTTAAGCCCCCAAAATAATGAAAAGTTCGATCCAAAATCGATTTCGGAAACTTTTTGGCAAACCAAAATTTCATTGTCACTAGTCAAACTTGTATGCAAGTTGCCTTTTAAAACTTGACTTTGACAAATCATTTTTTCAGAGACCAACCAAACCATTATTTTTAAGCCCCCAAAATAATGAAAAGTTCGATCCAAAATCGATTTCGGAAACTTTTTGGCAATCCAAAATTTCATTGTCACTAGTCAAACTTGTATGCAAGTTGCCTTTTAAAACTCGACTTTGACAAATCATTTTTTCAGAGACCAACCAAAACATCATTTTTGAGCCCCCAAAATAATGAAAAGTGAAATCCAAAATCGATTTCGGAAACTTTTTGGCAAACCAAAATTTCATTGTCACTAGTCAAACTTGTATGCAAGTTGCCTTTTAAAACTCGACTTTGACAAATCATTTTTTCAGAGACCAACCAAAACATCATTTTTAAGCCCCCAAAATAATGAAAAGAGAAATCCAAAATCGATTTCGGAAACTTTTTGGCAAACCAAAATTTCATTGTCACTAGTCCAACTTGTATGCAAGTTGCCTTTTAAAACTCGACTTTGACAAATCATTTTTTCAGAGACCAACCTAAACATCATTTTTGAGCCCCCAAAATAATGAAAAGTGAAATCCAAAATCGATTTCGGAAACTTTTTGGCAAACCAAAATTTCATTGTCACTAGTCAAACTTGTATGCAAGTTGCCTTTTAAAACTCGACTTTGACAAATCATTTTTTCAGAGACCAACCAAAACATCATTTTTGAGCCCCCAAAATAATGAAAAGTGAAATCCAAAATCGATTTCGGAAACTTTTTGGCAAACCAAAATTTCATTGTCACTAGTCAAACTTGTATGCAAGTTGCCTTTTAAAACTCGACTTTGACAAATCATTTTTTCAGAGACCAACCAAAACATCATTTTTGAGCCCCCAAAATAATGAAAAGTGAAATCCAAAATCGATTTCGGAAACTTTTTGGCAAACCAAAATTTCATTGTCACTAGTCAAACTTGTATGCAAGTTGCCTTTTAAAACTCGACTTTGACAAATCATTTTTTCATAGACCAACCAAAACATCATTTTTAAGCCCCCAAAATAATGAAAAGTTCGATCCAAAATCGATTTCGGAAACTTTTTGGCAAACCAAAATTTCATTGTCACTAGTCAAACTTGTATGCAAGTTGCCTTTTAAAACTTGACTTTAACAAATCATTTTTTCAGAGACCAACCAAAACATCATTTTTGAGCCCCCAAAATAATGAAAAGTGAAATCCAAAATCGATTTCGGAAACTTTTTGGCAATCCAAAATTTCATTGTCACTAGTCAAACTTGTATGCAAGTTGCCTTTTAAAACGCGACTTTGACAAATCATTTTTTCAGAGACCAACCAAACCATTATTTTTAAGCCCCCAAAATAATGAAAAGTTCGATCCAAAATCGATTTCGGAAACTTTTTGGCAATCCAAAATTTCATTGTCACTAGTCAAACTTGTATGCAAGTTGCCTTTTAAAACTCGACTTTGACGAATCATTTTTTTCAGAGACCAACCAAAACATCATTTTTAAGCCCCCAAAATAATGAAAAGTTCGATCCAAAATCGATTTCGGAAACTTTTTGGCAAACCAAAATTTCATTGTCACTAGTCAAACTTGTATGCAAGTTGCCTTTTAAAACTCGACTTTGACAAATCATTTTTTCAGAGACCAACCAAAACATCATTTTTAAGCCCCCAAAATAATGAAAAGTTCAATCCAAAATCGATTTCGGAAACTTTTTGGCAAACCAAAATTTCATTGTCACTAGTCCAACTTGTATGCAAGTTGCCTTTTAAAACTCGACTTTGACAAATCATTTTTTCAGAGACCAATCAAAACATAATTTTTGAGCCCCCAAAATAATGAAAAGTTCGATCCAAAATCGATTTCGGAAACTTTTTGGCAAACCAAAATTTCATTGTCACTAGTCAAACTTGTATGCAAGTTGCCTTTTAAAACTCGACTTTGACAAATCATTTTTTCAGAGACCAACCAAAACATCATTTTTGAGCCCCCAAAATAATGAAAAGTGAAATCCAAAATCGATTTCGGAAACTTTTTGGCAAACCAAAATTTCATTGTCACTAGTCAAACTTGTATGCAAGTTGCCTTTTAAAACTCGACTTTGACAAATCATTTTTTCATAGACCAACCAAAACATCATGTTTAAGCCCCCAAAATAATGAAAAGTTCGATCCAAAATCGATTTCGGAAACTTTTTGGCAAACCAAAATTTCATTGTCACTAGTCAAACTTGTATGCAAGTTGCCTTTTAAAACTTGACTTTGACAAATCATTTTTTTCAGAGACCAACCAAAACATCATTTTTGAGCCCCCAAAATAATGAAAAGTGAAATCCAAAATCGATTTCGGAAACTTTTTGGCAATCCAAAATTTCATTGTCACTAGTCAAACTTGTATGCAAGTTGCCTTTTAAAACGCGACTTTGACAAATCATTTTTTCAGAGACCAACCAAACCATTATTTTTAAGCCCCCAAAATAATGAAAAGTTCGATCCAAAATCGATTTCGGAAACTTTTTGGCAATCCAAAATTTCATTGTTACTAGTCAAACTTGTATGCAAGTTGCCTTTTAAAATTCGACTTTGACAAATCATTTTTTCAGAGACCAACCAAATCATCATTTTTAAGCCCCCAAAATAATGAAAAGTTCGATCCAAAATCGATTTCGGAAACTTTTTGGCAAACCAAAATTTCATTGTCACTAGTCAAACTTGTATGCAAGTTGCCTTTTAAAATTCGACTTTGACAAATCATTTTTTCAGAGACCAACCAAACCATTATTTTTAAGCCCCCAAAATAATGAAAAGAGAAATCCAAAATCGATTTCGGAAACTTTTTGGCAAACCAAAATTTCATTGTCACTAGTCCAACTTGTATGCAAGTTGCCTTTTAAAACTCGACTTTGACAAATCATTTTTTCAGAGACCAACCAAACCATCATTTTTGAGCCCCCAAAATAATGAAAAGTGAAATCCAAAATCGATTTCGGAAACTTTTTGGCAAACCAAAATTTCATTGTCACTAGTCAAACTTGTATGCAAGTTGCCTTTTAAAACTCGACTTTGACAAATCATTTTTTCATAGACCAACCAAAACATCATGTTTAAGCCCCCAAAATAATGAAAAGTTCGATCCAAAATCGATTTCGGAAACTTTTTGGCAAACCAAAATTTCATTGTCACTAGTCAAACTTGTATGCAAGTTGCCTTTTAAAACTTGACTTTGACAAATCATTTTTTTCAGAGACCAACCAAAACATCATTTTTGAGCCCCCAAAATAATGAAAAGTGAAATCCAAAATCGATTTCGGAAACTTTTTGGCAATCTAAAATTTCATTGTCACTAGTCAAACTTGTATGCAAGTTGCCTTTTAA
Source organism: Anopheles marshallii (assembly GCF_943734725.1). Taxonomy (NCBI): domain Eukaryota; kingdom Metazoa; phylum Arthropoda; class Insecta; order Diptera; family Culicidae; genus Anopheles; species Anopheles marshallii. The sequence goes on along the minus strand of NW_026525846.1, from coordinate 198,749 downwards.
AACGCGACTTTGACAAATCATTTTTTCAGAGACCAACCAAACCATTATTTTTAAGCCCCCAAAATAATGAAAAGTTCGATCCAAAATCGATTTCGGAAACTTTTTGGCAATCCAAAATTTCATTGTCACTAGTCAAACTTGTATGCAAGTTGCCTTTTAAAACTCGACTTTGACAAATCATTTTTTCAGAGACCAACCAAAACATCATTTTTGAGCCCCCAAAATAATGAAAAGTGAAATCCAAAATCGATTTCGGAAACTTTTTGGCAAACCAAAATTTCATTGTCACTAGTCAAACTTGTATGCAAGTTGCCTTTTAAAATTCGACTTTGACAAATCATTTTTTCAGAGACCAACCAAACCATTATTTTTAAGCCCCCAAAATAATGAAAAGAGAAATCCAAAATCGATTTCGGAAACTTTTTGGCAAACCAAAATTTCATTGTCACTAGTCCAACTTGTATGCAAGTTGCCTTTTAAAACTCGACTTTGACAAATCATTTTTTCAGAGACCAACCTAAACATCGTTTTTGAGCCCCCAAAATAATGAAAAGTGAAATCCAAAATCGATTTCGGAAACTTTTTGGCAAACCAAAATTTCATTGTCACTAGTCAAACTTGTATGCAAGTTGCCTTTTAAAACTCGACTTTGACAAATCATTTTTTCAGAGACCAACCAAAACATCATTTTTGAGCCCCCAAAATAATGAAAAGTGAAATCCAAAATCGATTTCGGAAACTTTTTGGCAAACCAAAATTTCATTGTCACTAGTCAAACTTGTATGCAAGTTGCCTTTTAAAACTCGACTTTGACAAATCATTTTTTCATAGACCAACCAAAACATCATGTTTAAGCCCCCAAAATAATGAAAAGTTCGATCCAAAATCGATTTCGGAAACTTTTTGGCAAACCAAAATTTCATTGTCACTAGTCAAACTTGTATGCAAGTTGCCTTTTAAAACTTGACTTTGACAAATCATTTTTTTCAGAGACCAACCAAAACATCATTTTTGAGCCCCCAAAATAATGAAAAGTGAAATCCAAAATCGATTTCGAAAACTTTTTGGCAAACCAAAATTTCATTGTCACTAGTCAAACTTGGATGCAAGTTGCCCTTTAAAACTAGACTTTGACAAATCATTTTTTCAGAGACCAACCAAACCATCATTTTTAAGCCCCCAAAATAATGAAAAGTGAAATCCAAAATCGATTTCGGAAACTTTTTGGCAAACCAAAATTTCATTGTCACTAGTCAAAATTGTATGCAAGTTGCCTTTTAAAACTCGACTTTGACAAATCATTTTTTCAGAGACCAACCAAAACATCATTTTTAAGCACCCAAAATAATGAAAAGTGAAATCCAAAATCGATTTCGGAAACTTTTTGGCAAACCAAAATTTCATTGTCACTAGTCAAACTTGTATGCAAGTTGCCTTTTAAAACTCGACTTTGACAAATCATTTTTTCAGAGACCAACCAAAACATCATTTTAGAGCCCCCAAAATAATGAAAAGTGAAATCCAAAATCGATTTCGGAAACTTTTTGGCAAACCAAAATTTCATTGTCACTAGTCAAACTTGTATGCAAGTAGCCTTTTAAAACTCGACTTTGACAAATCATTTTTTCAGAGACCAACCAAAACTACATTTTTAAGCCCCCAAAATAATGAAAAGTGAAATCCAAGATCGATTTCAGAAAATATTTTGCAATCCAAAATTTCATTGTCACTAGTCAAACTTGTATGCAAGTTGCCTTTTAAAACTCGACTTTGACAAATCATTTTTTCATAGACCAACCAAAACATCATGTTTAAGCCCCCAAAATAATGAAAAGTTCGATCCAAAATCGATTTCGGAAACTTTTTGGCAAACCAAAATTTCATTGTCACTAGTCAAACTTGTATGCAAGTTGCCTTTTAAAACTTGACTTTGACAAATCATTTTTTTCAGAGACCAACCAAAACATCATTTTTGAGCCCCCAAAATAATGAAAAGTGAAATCCAAAATCGATTTCGGAAACTTTTTGGCAATCCAAAATTTCATTGTCACTAGTCAAACTTGTATGCAAGTTGCCTTTTAAAACGCGACTTTGACAAATCATTTTTTCAGAGACCAACCAAACCATTATTTTTAAGCCCCCAAAATAATGAAAAGTTCGATCCAAAATCGATTTCGGAAACTTTTTGGCAATCCAAAATTTCATTGTCACTAGTCAAACTTGTATGCAAGTTGCCTTTTAAAACTCGACTTTGACAAATCATTTTTTCAGAGACCAACCAAAACATCATTTTTGAGCCCCCAAAATAATGAAAAGTGAAATCCAAAATCGATTTCGGAAACTTTTTGGCAAACCAAAATTTCATTGTCACTAGTCAAACTTGTATGCAAGTTGCCTTTTAAAATTCGACTTTGACAAATCATTTTTTCAGAGACCAACCAAACCATTATTTTTAAGCCCCAAAAATAATGAAAAGAGAAATCCAAAATCGATTTCGGAAACTTTTTGGCAAACCAAAATTTCATTGTCACTAGTCCAACTTGTATGCAAGTTGCCTTTTAAAACTCGACTTTGACAAATCATTTTTTCAGAGACCAACCTAAACATCATTTTTGAGCCCCCAAAATAATGAAAAGTGAAATCCAAAATCGATTTCGGAAACTTTTTGGCAAACCAAAATTTCATTGTCACTAGTCAAACTTGTATGCAAGTTGCCTTTTAAAACTCGACTTTGACAAATCATTTTTTCAGAGACCAACCAAAACATCATTTTTGAGCCCCCAAAATAATGAAAAGTTCGATCCAAAATCGATTTCGGAAACTTTTTGGCAAACCAAAATTTCATTGTCACTAGTCAAACTTGTATGCAAGTTGCCTTTTAAAACTTGACTTTGACAAATCATTTTTTTCAGAGACCAACCAAAACATCATTTTTGAGCCCCCAAAATAATGAAAAGTGAAATCCAAAATCGATTTCGAAAACTTTTTGGCAAACCAAAATTTCATTGTCACTAGTCAAACTTGGATGCAAGTTGCCCTTTAAAACTAGACTTTGACAAATCATTTTTTCAGAGACCAACCAAACCATCATTTTTAAGCCCCCAAAATAATGAAAAGTGAAATCCAAAATCGATTTCGGAAACTTTTTGGCAAACCAAAATTTCATTGTCACTAGTCAAAATTGTATGCAAGTTGCCTTTTAAAACTCGACTTTGACAAATCATTTTTTCAGAGACCAACCAAAACATCATTTTTAAGCACCCAAAATAATGAAAAGTGAAATCCAAAATCGATTTCGGAAACTTTTTGGCAAACCAAAATTTCATTGTCACTAGTCAAACTTGTATGCAAGTTGCCTTTTAAAACTCGACTTTGACAAATCATTTTTTCAGAGACCAACCAAAACATCATTTTTGAGCCCCCAAAATAATGAAAAGTGAAATCCAAAATCGATTTCGGAAACTTTTTGGCAAACCAAAATTTCATTGTCACTAGTCAAACTTGTATGCAAGTTGCCTTTTAAAACTCGACTTTGACAAATCATTTTTTCATAGACCAACCAAAACATCATGTTAAAGCCCCCAAAATAATGAAAAGTTCGATCCAAAATCGATTTCGGAAACTTTTTGGCAAACCAAAATTTCATTGTCACTAGTCAAACTTGTATGCAAGTTGCCTTTTAAAACTTGACTTTGACAAATCATTTTTTTCAGAGACCAACCAAAACATCATTTTTGAGCCCCCAAAATAATGAAAAGTGAAATCCAAAATCGATTTCGGAAACTTTTTGGCAATCCAAAATTTCATTGTCACTAGTCAAACTTGTATGCAAGTTGCCTTTTAAAACGCGACTTTGACAAATCATTTTTTCAGAGACCAACCAAACCATTATTTTTAAGCCCCCAAAATAATGAAAAGTTCGATCCAAAATCGATTTCGGAAACTTTTTGGCAATCCAAAATTTCATTGTCACTAGTCAAACTTGTATGCAAGTTGCCTTTTAAAACTCGACTTTGACAAATCATTTTTTCAGAGACCAACCAAAACATCATTTTTGAGCCCCCAAAATAATGAAAAGTGAAATCCAAAATCGATTTCGGAAACTTTTTGGCAAACCAAAATTTCATTGTCACTAGTCAAACTTGTATGCAAGTTGCCTTTTAAAATTCGACTTTGACAAATCATTTTTTCAGAGACCAACCAAACCATTATTTTTAAGCCCCCAAAATAATGAAAAGAGAAATCCAAAATCGATTTCGGAAACTTTTTGGCAAACCAAAATTTCATTGTCACTAGTCCAACTTGTATGCAAGTTGCCTTTTAAAACTCGACTTTGACAAATCATTTTTTCAGAGACCAACCTAAACATCATTTTTGAGCCCCCAAAATAATGAAAAGTGAAATCCAAAATCGATTTCGGAAACTTTTTGGCAAACCAAAATTTCATTGTCACTAGTCAAACTTGTATGCAAGTTGCCTTTTAAAACTCGACTTTGACAAATCATTTTTTCAGAGACCAACCAAAACATCATTTTTGAGCCCCCAAAATAATGAAAAGTGAAATCCAAAATCGATTTCGGAAACTTTTTGGCAAACCAAAATTTCATTGTCACTAGTCAAACTTGTATGCAAGTTGCCTTTTAAAACTCGACTTTGACAAATCATTTTTTCAGAGACCAACCAAAACATCATTTTTGAGCCCCCAAAATAATGAAAAGTGAAATCCAAAATCGATTTCGGAAACTTTTTGGCAAACCAAAATTTCATTGTCACTAGTCAAACTTGTATGCAAGTTGCCTTTTAAAACTCGACTTTGACAAATCATTTTTTCATAGACCAACCAAAACATCATTTTTAAGCCCCCAAAATAATGAAAAGTTCGATCCAAAATCGATTTCGGAAACTTTTTGGCAAACCAAAATTTCATTGTCACTAGTCAAACTTGTATGCAAGTTGCCTTTTAAAACTTGACTTTGACAAATCATTTTTTCAGAGACCAACCAAAACATCATTTTTGAGCCCCCAAAATAATGAAAAGTGAAATCCAAAATCGATTTCGGAAACTTTTTGGCAATCCAAAATTTCATTGTCACTAGTCAAACTTGTATGCAAGTTGCCTTTTAAAACGCGACTTTGACAAATCATTTTTTCAGAGACCAACCAAACCATTATTTTTAAGCCCCCAAAATAATGAAAAGTTCGATCCAAAATCGATTTCGGAAACTTTTTGGCAATCCAAAATTTCATTGTCACTAGTCAAACTTGTATGCAAGTTGCCTTTTAAAACTCGACTTTGACAAATCATTTTTTCAGAGACCAACCAAAACATCATTTTTAAGCCCCCAAAATAATGAAAAGTTCAATCCAAAATCGATTTCGGAAACTTTTTGGCAAACCAAAATTTCATTGTCACTAGTCCAACTTGTATGCAAGTTGCCTTTTAAAACTCGACTTTGACAAATCATTTTTTCAGAGACCAATCAAAACATAATTTTTGAGCCCCCAAAATAATGAAAAGTTCGATCCAAAATCGATTTCGGAAACTTTTTGGCAAACCAAAATTTCATTGTCACTAGTCAAACTTGTATGCAAGTTGCCTTTTAAAACTTGACTTTGACAAATCATTTTTTCAGAGACCAACCAAAACATCATTTTTGAGCCCCCAAAATAATGAAAAGTGAAATCCAAAATCGATTTCGGAAACTTTTTGGCAAACCAAAATTTCATTGTCACTAGTCAAACTTGTATGCAAGTTGCCTTTTAAAACTTGACTTTGACAAATCATTTTTTCAGAGACCAACCAAAACATCATTTTTGAGCCCCCAAAATAATGAAAAGTGAAATCCAAAATCGATTTCGGAAACTTTTTGGCAATCCAAAATTTCATTGTCACTAGTCAAACTTGTATGCAAGTTGCCTTTTAAAACTCGACTTTGACAAATCATTTTTTCAGCGACCAACCAAAACATCATTTTTAAGCCCCCAAAATAATGAAAAGCGAAATCCAAAATCGATTTCGGAAACTTTTTGGCAAACCAAAATTTCAATGTAACTAGTCAAACTTGTATGCAAGTTGCCTTTTAAAACTCGACTTTGACAAATCATTTTTTCAGAGACCAACCAAAACATCATTTTTAAGCCCCCAAAATAATGAAAAGCGAAATCCAAAATCGATTTCGGAAACTTTTTGGCAAACCAAAATTTCATTGTCACTAGTCAAACTTGTATGCAAGTTGCCTTTTAAAACTCGACTTTGACAAATCATTTTTTCAGAGACCAACCAAAACATCATTTTTAAGCCCCCAAAATAATGAAAAGCGAAATCCAAAATCGATTTCGGAAACTTTTTGGCAATCCAAAATTTCATTGTCACTAGTCAAACTTGTATGCAAGTTGCCTTTTAAAACTCGACTTTGACAAATCATTTTTTCAGAGACCAACCAAACCATTATTTTTAAGCCCCCAAAATAATGAAAAGTTCGATCCAAAATCGATTTCGGAAACTTTTTGGCAATCCAAAATTTCATTGTCACTAGTCAAACTTGTATGCAAGTTGCCTTTTAAAACTCGACTTTGACAAATCATTTTTTCAGAGACCAACCAAAACATCATTTTTGAGCCCCCAAAATAATGAAAAGTAAAATCCAAAATCGATTTCGGAAACTTTTTGGCAAACCAAAATTTCATTGTCACTAGTCAAACTTGTATGCAAGCTGCCTAATAAAACTCGACTTTGACAAATCATTTTTCAGAGACCAACCAAAACATCATTTTTGAGCCCCCAAAATAATGAAAAGTGAAATCCAAAATCGATTTCGGAAACTTTTCGGCAAACCAAAATTTCATTGTCACTAGTCAAACTTGTATGCAAGTTGCCTTTTAAAACTCGACTTTGACAAATCATTTTTTCAGAGACCAACCAAAACATCATTTTTGAGCCCCCAAAATAATGAAAAGTTCGATCCAAAATCGATTTCGGAAACTTTTTGGCAAACCAAAATTTCATTGTCACTAGTCAAACTTGGATGCAAGTTGCCTTTTAAAACTAGACTTTGACAAATCATTTTTTCAGAGACCAACCAAAACATCATTTTTGAGCCCCCAAAATAATGAAAAGTTCGATCCAAAATCGATTTCGGAAACTTTTTGGCAAACCAAAATTTCATTGTCACTAGTCAAACTTGGATGCAAGTTGCCTTTTAAAACTAGACTTTGACAAATCATTTTTTCAGAGACCAACCAAAACATCATTTTTAAGCCCCCAAAATAATGAAAAGTGAAATCCAAAATCGATTTCGGAAACTTTTTGGCAAACCAAAATTTCATTGTCACTAGTCAAACTTGTATGCAAGTTGCCTTTTAAAACTCGACTTTGACAAATAATTTTTTCAGAGACCAACCAAAACATCATTTTTAAGCCCCCAAAATAATGAAAAGTTCAATCCAAAATCGATTTCGGAAACTTTTTGGCAATCCAAAATTTCATTGTCACTAGTCAAACTTGTATGCAAGTTGCCTTTTAAAACTCGAATTTGACAAATCATTTTTTCAGAGACCAACCAAAACATCATTTTTGAGCCCCCAAAATAATGAAAAGTAAAATCCAAAATCGATTTCGGAAACTTTTTGGCAAACCAAAATTTCATTGTCACTAGTCAAACTTGTATGCAAGTTGCCTTTTAAAACTCGACTTTGACAAATCATTTTTTCAGAGACCAACCAAAACATCATTTTTAAGCCCCCAAAATAATGAAAAGTGAAATCCAAAATCGATTTCGGAAACTTTTTGGCAAACCAAAATTTCATTGTCACTAGTCAAACTTGTATGCAAGTTGCCTTTTAAAACTCGACTTTGACAAATCATTTTTTCAGAGACCAACCAAAACATCATTTTTAAGCACCCAAAATAATGAAAAGTTCGATCCAAAATCGATTTCGGAAACTTTTTGGCAAGCCAAAATTTCATTGTCACTAGTCAAACTTGTATGCAAGTTGCCTTTTAAAACTCGACTTTGACAAATCATTTTTTCAGAGACCAACCAAAACATCATTTTTAAGCACCCAAAATAATGAAAAGTTCGATCCAAAATCGATTTCGGAATTTTTTTGGCAAACCAAAATTTCAATGTAACTAGTCAAACTTGTATGCAAGTTGCCTTTTAAAACTCGACTTTGACAAATCATTTTTTCAAAGACCAACCAAAACATCATTTTTAAGCACCCAAAATAATGAAAAGAGAAATCCAAAATCGATTTCGGAAACTTTTTGGCAAACCAAAATTTCATTGTCACTAGTCCAACTTGTATGCAAGTTGCCTTTTAAAACTCGACTTTGACAAATCATTTTTTCAGAGACCAATCAAAACATAATTTTTGAGCCCCCAAAATAATGAAAAGTTCGATCCAAAATCGATTTCGGAAACTTTTTGGCAAACCAAAATTTCATTGTCACTAGTCAAACTTGTATGCAAGTTGCCTTTTAAAACTTGACTTTGACAAATCATTTTTTCAGAGACCAACCAAACCATCATTTTTGAGCCCCCAAAATAATGAAAAGTGAAATCCAAAATCGATTTCGGAAACTTTTTGGCAAACCAAAATTTCATTGTCACTAGTCAAACTTGTATGCAAGTTGCCTTTTAAAACTCGACTTTGACAAATCATTTTTTCAGAGACCAACCAAAACATCATTTTTAAGCACCCAAAATAATGAAAAGTTCGATCCAAAATCGATTTCGGAATTTTTTTGGCAAACCAAAATTTCAATGTAACTAGTCAAACTTGTATGCAAGTTGCCTTTTAAAACTCGACTTTGACAAATCATTTTTTCAAAGACCAACCAAAACATCATTTTTAAGCACCCAAAATAATGAAAAGAGAAATCCAAAATCGATTTCGGAAACTTTTTGGCAAACCAAAATTTCATTGTCACTAGTCCAACTTGTATGCAAGTTGCCTTTTAAAACTCGACTTTGACAAATCATTTTTTCAGAGACCAATCAAAACATAATTTTTGAGCCCCCAAAATAATGAAAAGTTCGATCCAAAATCGATTTCGGAAACTTTTTGGCAAACCAAAATTTCATTGTCACTAGTCAAACTTGTATGCAAGTTGCCTTTTAAAACTTGACTTTGACAAATCATTTTTTCAGAGACCAACCAAAACATCATTTTTGAGCCCCCAAAATAATGAAAAGTGAAATCCAAGATCGATTTCGGAAACTTTTTGGCAAACCAAAATTTCATTGTCACTAGTCAAACTCGTATGCAAGTTGCCTTTTAAAACTCGACTTTGACAAATCATTTTTTCAGAGACCAACCAAACCATCATTTTTGAGCCCCCAAAATAATGAAAAATGCAATCCAAGATCGATTTCGGAAACTTTTTGGCAAACCAAAATTTCATTGTCACTAGTCAAACTCGTATGCAAGTTGCCTTTTAAAACTCGACTTTGACAAATCATTTTTTCAGAGACCAACCAAAACATAATGACATAATGAAAACATAATTGAGCCCCCAAAATAATGAACAGTTCGATCCAAAATCGATTTCGGAAACTTTTTGGCTAACCAAAACTTCATTGTCACTAGTCAAACTTGTATGCAAGTTGCCTTTTTAAACTCGACTTTGACAAATCATTTTTTCAGAGACCAACCAAAACATCATTTTTGAGCCCCCAAAATAATGAAAAGTGAAATCCAAAATCGATTTCGGAAACTTTTTGGCAAACCAAAATTTCATTGTCACTAGTCAAACTTGTATGCAAGTTGCCTTTTAAAACTCGACTTTGACAAATCATTTTTTCAGAGACCAACCAAAACATCATTTTTAAGCACCCAAAATAATGAAAAGTTCGATCCAAAATCGATTTCGGAATTTTTTTGGCAAACCAAAATTTCAATGTAACTAGTCAAACTTGTATGCAAGTTGCCTTTTAAAACTCGACTTTGACAAATCATTTTTTCAAAGACCAACCAAAACATCTTTTTTGAGCACCCAAAATAATGAAAAGTGAAATCCAAAATCCATTTCGGAAACTTTTTGGTAATCCAAAATTTCATTGTCACTAGTCAAACTTGTATGCAAGTTGCCTTTTAAAACTCGACTTTGACAAATCATTTTTTCAGAGACCAACCAAAACATCATTTTTAAGCCCCCAAAATAATGAAAAGTGAAATCCAAAATCGATTTCGGAAACTTTTTGGCAAACCAAAATTTCATTGTCACTAGTCAAACTTGTATGCAAGTTGCCTTTTAAAACTTGACTTTGACAAATCATTTTTTCAGAGACCAACCAAAACATCATTTTTGAGCCCCCAAAATAATGAAAAGTGAAATCCAAGATCGATTTCGGAAACTTTTTGGCAAACCAAAATTTCATTGTCACTAGTCAAACTTGTATGCAAGTTGCCTTTTAAAACTCGACTTTGACAAATCATTTTTTCAGAGACCAACCAAACCATCATTTTTGAGCCCCCAAAATAATGAAAAATGCAATCCAAGATCGATTTCGGAAACTTTTTGGCAAACCAAAATTTCATTGTCACTAGTCAAACTCGTATGCAAGTTGCCTTTTAAAACTCGACTTTGACAAATCATTTTTTCAGAGACCAACCAAAACATCATTTTTGAGCCCCCAAAATAATGAAAAGTGAAATCCAAAATCGATTTCGGAAACTTTTTGGCAAACCAAAATTTCATTGTCACTAGTCAAACTTGTATGCAAGTTGCCTTTTAAAATTCTACTTTGACAAATCATTTTTTCAGAGACCAACCAAAACATCATTTTTGAGCCCCCAAAATAATGAAAAGTGAAATCCAAAATCGATTTCGGAAACTTTTTGGCAAGCCAAAATTTCATTGTCACTAGTCAAACTTGTATGCAAGTTGCCTTTTAAAACTCGACTTTGACAAATCATTTTTTCAGAGACCAACCAAAACATAATGACATAATGAAAACATAATTGAGCCCCCAAAATAATGAACAGTTCGATCCAAAATCGATTTCGGAAACTTTTTGGCTAACCAAAACTTCATTGTCACTAGTCAAACTTGTATGCAAGTTGCCTTTTTAAACTCGACTTTGACAAATCATTTTTTCAGAGACCAACCAAAACATCATTTTTGAGCCCCCAAAATAATGAAAAGTGAAATCCAAAATCGATTTCGGAAACTTTTTGGCAAACCAAAATTTCATTGTCACTAGTCAAACTTGTATGCAAGTTGCCTTTTAAAACTCGACTTTGACAAATCATTTTTTCAGAGACCAACCAAAACATCATTTTTAAGCACCCAAAATAATGAAAAGTTCGATCCAAAATCGATTTCGGAATTTTTTTGGCAAACCAAAATTTCAATGTAACTAGTCAAACTTGTATGCAAGTTGCCTTTTAAAACTCGACTTTGACAAATCATTTTTTCAAAGACCAACCAAAACATCATTTTTAAGCACCCAAAATAATGAAAAGAGAAATCCAAAATCGATTTCGGAAACTTTTTGGCAAACCAAAATTTCATTGTCACTAGTCCAACTTGTATGCAAGTTGCCTTTTAAAACTCGACTTTGACAAATCATTTTTTCAGAGACCAATCAAAACATAATTTTTGAGCCCCCAAAATAATGAAAAGTTCGATCCAAAATCGATTTCGGAAACTTTTTGGCAAACCAAAATTTCATTGTCACTAGTCAAACTTGTATGCAAGTTGCCTTTTAAAATTCGACTTTGACAAATCATTTTTCAGAGACCAACCAAAACATCATTTTTAAGCACCCAAAATAATGAAAAGTTCGATCCAAAATCGATTTCGGAAACTTTTTGGCAAGCCAAAATTTCATTGTCACTAGTCAAACTTGTATGCAAGTTGCCTTTTAAAACTCGACTTTGACAAATCATTTTTTCAGAGACCAACCAAAACATAATGACATAATGAAAACATAATTGAGCCCAAAAAATAATGAACAGTTCGATCCAAAATCGACTTCGGAAACTTTTTGGCTAACCAAAACTTCATTGTCACTAGTCAAACTTGTATGCAAGTTGCCTTTTTAAACTCGACTTTGACAAATCATTTTTTCAGAGACCAACCAAAACATCATTTTTAAGCCCCCAAAATAATGAAAAGTGAAATCCAAAATCGATTTCGGAAACTTTTTGGCAAACCAAAATTTCATTGTCACTAGTCAAACTTGTATGCAAGTTGCCTTTTAAAACTCGACTTTGACAAATCATTTTTTCAGAGACCAACCAAAACATCATTTTTAAGCACCCAAAATAATGAAAAGTTCGATCCAAAATCGATTTCGGAAACTTTTTGGCAAGCCAAAATTTCATTGTCACTAGTCAAACTTGTATGCAAGTTGCCTTTTTAAACTCGACTTTGACAAATCATTTTTTCAGAGACCAACCAAAACATCATTTTTGAGCCCCCAAAATAATGAAAAGTGAAATCCAAAATCGATTTCGGAAACTTTTTGGCAAACCAAAATTTCATTGTCACTAGTCAAACTTGTATGCAAGTTGCCTTTTAAAATTCGACTTTGACAAATCATTTTTCAGAGACCAACCAAAACATCATTTTTAAGCACCCAAAATAATGAAAAGTTCGATCCAAAATCGATTTCGGAAACTTTTTGGCAAGCCAAAATTTCATTGTCACTAGTCAAACTTGTATGCAAGTTGCCTTTTAAAACTCGACTTTGACAAATCATTTTTTCAGAGACCAACCAAAACATAATGACATAATGAAAACATAATTGAGCCCAAAAAATAATGAACAGTTCGATCCAAAATCGACTTCGGAAACTTTTTGGCTAACCAAAACTTCATTGTCACTAGTCAAACTTGTATGCAAGTTGCCTTTTTAAACTCGACTTTGACAAATCATTTTTTCAGAGACCAACCAAAACATCATTTTTGAGCCCCCAAAATAATGAAAAGTGAAATCCAAAATCGATTTCGGAAACTTTTTGGCAAACCAAAATTTCATTGTCACTAGTCAAACTTGTATGCAAGTTGCCTTTTAAAACTCGACTTTGACAAATCATTTTTTCAGAGACCAACCAAAACATCATTTTTAAGCACCCAAAATAATGAAAAGTTCGATCCAAAATCGATTTCGGAATTTTTTTGGCAAACCAAAATTTCAATGTAACTAGTCAAACTTGTATGCAAGTTGCCTTTTAAAACTCGACTTTGACAAATCATTTTTTCAAAGACCAACCAAAACATCATTTTTAAGCACCCAAAATAATGAAAAGAGAAATCCAAAATCGATTTCGGAAACTTTTTGGCAAACCAAAATTTCATTGTCACTAGTCCAACTTGTATGCAAGTTGCCTTTTAAAACTCGACTTTGACAAATCATTTTTTCAGAGACCAATCAAAACATAATTTTTGAGCCCCCAAAATAATGAAAAGTTCGATCCAAAATCGATTTCGGAAACTTTTTGGCAAACCAAAATTTCATTGTCACTAGTCAAACTTGTATGCAAGTTGCCTTTTAAAACTTGACTTTGACAAATCATTTTTTCAGAGACCAACCAAAACATCATTTTTGAGCCCCCAAAATAATGAAAAGTGAAATCCAAGATCGATTTCGGAAACTTTTTGGCAAACCAAAATTTCATTGTCACTAGTCAAACTTGTATGCAAGTTGCCTTTTAAAACTCAACTTTGACAAATCATTTTTTTCAGAGACCAACCAAAACATCATTTTTGAGCCCCCAAAATAATGAAGAGTTAAATCCAAAATCGATTTCGGAAACTTTTTGGCAATCCAAAATTTCATTGTCACTAGTCAAACTTGTATGCAAGTTGCCTTTTAAAACTCGACTTTGACAAATCATTTTTTCAGAGACCAACCAAACCATCATTTTTAAGCCCCCAAAATAATGAAAAGTGAAATCTAAAATCGATTTCGGAAACTTTTTGGCAAACCAAAATTTCATTGTCACTAGTCAAACTTGTATGCAAGTTGCCTTTTAAAATTCGACTTTGACAAATCATTTTTTCAGAGACCAACCAAACCATTATTTTTAAGCCCCCAAAATAATGAAAAGTTCGATCCAAAATCGATTTCGGAAACTTTTTGGCAATCCAAAATTTCATTGTCACTAGTCAAACTTGTATGCAAGTTGCCTTTTAAAACTCGACTTTGACGAATCATTTTTTTCAGAGACCAACCAAAACATCATTTTTAAGCCCCCAAAATAATGAAAAGTTCGATCCAAAATCGATTTCGGAAACTTTTTGGCAAACCAAAATTTCATTGTCACTAGTCAAACTTGTATGCAAGTTGCCTTTTAAAACTCGACTTTGACAAATCATTTTTTCGGAGACCAACCAAAACATCATTTTTAAGCCCCCAAAATAATGAAAAGAGAAATCCAAAATCGATTTCGGAAACTTTTTGGCAAACCAAAATTTCATTGTCACTAGTCCAACTTGTATGCAAGTTGCCTTTTAAAACTCGACTTTGACAAATCATTTTTTCAGAGACCAATCAAAACATAATTTTTGAGCCCCCAAAATAATGAAAAGTTCGATCCAAAATCGATTTCGGAAACTTTTTGGCAAACCAAAATTTCATTGTCACTAGTCAAACTTGTATGCAAGTTGCCTTTTAAAACTTGACTTTGACAAATCATTTTTTCAGAGACCAACCAAAACATCATTTTTGAGCCCCCAAAATAATGAAAAGTGAAATCCAAAATCGATTTCGGAAACTTTTTGGCAATTCAAAATTTCATTGTCACTAGTCAAACTTGTATGCAAGTTGCCTTTTAAAATTCGACTTTGACAAATCATTTTTTCAGAGACCAACCAATCCATTATTTTTAAGCCCCCAAAATAATGAAAAGTTCGATCCAAAATCGATTTCGGAAACTTTTTGGCAATCCAAAATTTCATTGTCACTAGTCAAACTTGTATGCAAGTTGCCTTTTAAAACTCGACTTTGACAAATCATTTTTTCAGAGACCAACCAAAACATCATTTTTGAGCCCCCAAAATAATGAAAAGTGAAATCCAAAATCGATTTCGGAAACTTTTTGGCAATCCAAAATTTCATTGTCACTAGTCAAACTTGTATGCAAGTTGCCTTTTAAAATTCGACTTTGACAAATCATTTTTTCAGAGACCAACCAAACCATTATTTTTAAGCCCCCAAAATAATGAAAAGTTCGATCCAAAATCGATTTCGGAAACTTTTTGGCAAACCAAAATTTCATTGTCACTAGTCAAACTTGTATGCAAGTTGCCTTTTAAAACTCGACTTTGACAAATCATTTTTTCAGAGACCAACCAAACCATCATTTTTGAGCCCCCAAAATAATGAAAAATGCAATCCAAGATCGATTTCGGAAACTTTTTGGCAAACCGAAATTTCATTGTCAATAGTCAAACTTGTATGCAAGTTGCTTTTTAAAACTCGACTTTGACAAATCATTTTTTCAGAGACCAACCAAAACATCATTTTTAAGCCCCAAAATAATGAAAAGTGAAATCCAAAATCGATTTCGGAAACTTTTTGGCAATCCAAAATTTCATTGTCACTAGTCAAACTTGTATGCAAGTTGCCTTTTAAAACTCGACTTTGACAAATCATTTTTTCAGAGACCAACCAAAACATCATTTTTGAGCCCCCAAAATAATGAAAAGTAAAATCCAAAATCGATTTCGGAAACTTTTTGGCAAACCAAAATTTCATTGTCACTAGTCAAACTTGTATGCAAGCTGCCTAATAAAACTCGACTTTGACAAATCATTTTTCAGAGACCAACCAAAACATCATTTTTGAGCCCCCAAAATAATGAAAAGTTCGATCCAAAATCGATTTCGGAAACTTTTTGGCAAACCAAAATTTCATTGTCACTAGTCAAACTTGGATGCAAGTTGCCTTTTAAAACTAGACTTTGACAAATCATTTTTTCAGAGACCAACCAAAACATCATTTTTGAGCCCCCAAAATAATGAAAAGTTCGATCCAAAATCGATTTCGGAAACTTTTTGGCAAACCAAAATTTCATTGTCACTAGTCAAACTTGGATGCAAGTTGCCTTTTAAAACTAGACTTTGACAAATCATTTTTTCAGAGACCAACCAAAACATCATTTTTAAGCCCCAAAATAATGAAAAGTGAAATCCAAAATCGATTTCGGAAACTTTTTGGCAAACCAAAATTTCATTGTCACTAGTCAAACTTGTATGCAAGTTGCCTTTTAAAACTCGACTTTGACAAATAATTTTTTCAGAGACCAACCAAAACATCATTTTTAAGCCCCCAAAATAATGAAAAGTGAAATCCAAAATCGATTTCGGAAACTTTTTGGCAATCCAAAATTTCATTGTCACTAGTCAAACTTGTATGCAAGTTGCCTTTTAAAACTCGACTTTGACAAATAATTTTTTCAGAGACCAACCAAAACATCATTTTTAAGCCCCCAAAATAATGAAAAGTGAAATCCAAAATCGATTTCGGAAACTTTTTGGCAATCCAAAATTTCATTGTCACTAGTCAAACTTGTATGCAAGTTGCCTTTTAAAACTCGACTTTGACAAATCATTTTTTCAGAGACCAACCAAAACATCATTTTTGAGCCCCCAAAATAATGAAAAGTAAAATCCAAAATCGATTTCGGAAACTTTTTGGCAAACCAAAATTTCATTGTCACTAGTCAAACTTGTATGCAAGTTGCCTTTTAAAACTCGACTTTGACAAATCATTTTTTCAGAGACCAACCAAAACATCATTTTTAAGCCCCCCAAAATAATGAAAAGTGAAATCCAAAATCGATTTCGGAAACTTTTTGGCAAACCAAAATTTCATTGTCACTAGTCAAACTTGTATGCAAGTTGCCTTTTAAAATTCGACTTTGACAAATCAGTTTTTCAGAGACCAACCAAAACATCATTTTTAAGCCCCCAAAATAATGAAAAGTGAAATCCAAAATCGATTTCGGAAACTTTTTGGCAAACCAAAATTTCATTGTCACTAGTCAAACTTGTATGCAAGTTGCCTTTTTAAACTCGACTTTGACAAATCATTTTTTCAGAGACCAACCAAAACATCATTTTTAAGCCCCCAAAATAATGAAAAGTGAAATCCAAAATCGATTTCGGAAACTTTTTGGCAAACCAAAATTTCATTGTCACTAGTCAAACTTGTATGCAAGTTGCCTTTTAAAATTCGACTTTGACAAATAATTTTTTCAGAGACCAACCAAAACATCATTTTTAAGCCCCCAAAATCATGAAAAGTGAAATCCAAAATCGATTTCGGAAACTTTTTGGCAATCCAAAATTTCATTGTCACTAGTCAAACTTGTATGCAAGTTGCCTTTTAAAACTCGACTTTGACAAATCATTTTTTCAGAGACCAACCAAAACATCATTTTTGAGCCCCCAAAATAATGAAAAGTAAAATCCAAAATCGATTTCGGAAACTTTTTGGCAAACCAAAATTTCATTGTCACTAGTCAAACTTGTATGCAAGTTGCCTTTTAAAACTCGACTTTGACAAATCATTTTTTCAGAGACCAACCAAAACATCATTTTTAAGCCCCCAAAATAATGAAAAGTGAAATCCAAAATCGATTTCGGAAACTTTTTGGCAAACCAAAATTTCATTGTCACTAGTCAAACTTGTATGCAAGTTGCCTTTTAAAATTCGACTTTGACAAATCAGTTTTTCAGAGACCAACCAAAACATCATTTTTAAGCCCCCAAAATAATGAAAAGTGAAATCCAAAATCGATTTCGGAAACTTTTTGGCAAACCAAAATTTCATTGTCACTAGTCAAACTTGTATGCAAGTTGCCTTTTTAAACTCGACTTTGACAAATCATTTTTTCAGAGACCAACCAAAACATCATTTTTAAGCCCCCAAAATAATGAAAAGTAAAATCCAAAATCGATTTCGGAAACTTTTTGGCAAACCAAAATTTCATTGTCACTAGTCAAACTTGTATGCAAGTTGCCTTTTAAAACTCGACTTTGACAAATAATTTTTTCAGAGACCAACCAAAACATCATTTTTAAGCCCCCAAAATAATGAAAAGTGAAATCCAAAATCGATTTCGGAAACTTTTTGGCAATCCAAAATTTCATTGTCACTAGTCAAACTTGTATGCAAGTTGCCTTTTAAAACTCGACTTTGACAAATCATTTTTTCAGAGACCAACCAAACCATTATTTTTAAGCCCCAAAATAATGAAAAGTGAAATCCAAAATCGATTTCGGAAACTTTTTGGCAATCCAAAATTTCATTGTCACTAGTCAAACTTGTATGCAAGTTGCCTTTTAAAACTCGACTTTGACAAATCATTTTTTCAATGACCAACCAAAACATCATTTTTGAGCCCCCAAAATAATGAAAAGTAAAATCCAAAATCGATTTCGGAAACTTTTTGGCAAACCAAAATTTCATTGTCACTAGTCAAACTTGTATGCAAGCTGCCTAATAAAACTCGACTTTGACAAATCATTTTTCAGAGACCAACCAAAACATCATTTTTGAGCCCCCAAAATAATGAAAAGTTCGATCCAAAATCGATTTCGGAAACTTTTTGGCAAACCAAAATTTCATTGTCACTAGTCAAACTTGGATGCAAGTTGCCTTTTAAAACTAGACTTTGACAAATCATTTTTTCAGAGACCAACCAAAACATCATTTTTGAGCCCCCAAAATAATGAAAAGTTCGATCCAAAATCGATTTCGGAAACTTTTTGGCAAACCAAAATTTCATTGTCACTAGTCAAACTTGGATGCAAGTTGCCTTTTAAAACTAGACTTTGACAAATCATTTTTTCAGAGACCAACCAAAACATCATTTTTAAGCCCCCAAAATAATGAAAAGTGAAATCCAAAATCGATTTCGGAAACTTTTTGGCAAACCAAAATTTCATTGTCACTAGTCAAACTTGTATGCAAGTTGCCTTTTAAAACTCGACTTTGACAAATAATTTTTTCAGAGACCAACCAAAACATCATTTTTAAGCCCCCAAAATAATGAAAAGTGAAATCCAAAATCGATTTCGGAAACTTTTTGGCAATCCAAAATTTCATTGTCACTAGTCAAACTTGTATGCAAGTTGCCTTTTAAAACTCGACTTTGACAAATCATTTTTTCAGAGACCAACCAAAACATCATTTTTGAGCCCCCAAAATAATGAAAAGTAAAATCCAAAATCGATTTCGGAAACTTTTTGGCAAACCAAAATTTCATTGTCACTAGTCAAACTTGTATGCAAGTTGCCTTTTAAAACTCGACTTTGACAAATCATTTTTTCAGAGACCAACCAAAACATCATTTTTAAGCCCCCAAAATAATGAAAAGTGAAATCCAAAATCGATTTCGGAAACTTTTTGGCAAACCAAAATTTCATTGTCACTAGTCAAACTTGTATGCAAGTTGCCTTTTAAAATTCGACTTTGACAAATCAGTTTTTCAGAGACCAACCAAAACATCATTTTTAAGCCCCCAAAATAATGAAAAGTGAAATCCAAAATCGATTTCGGAAACTTTTTGGCAAACCAAAATTTCATTGTCACTAGTCAAACTTGTATGCAAGTTGCCTTTTTAAACTCGACTTTGACAAATCATTTTTTCAGAGACCAACCAAAACATCATTTTTGAGCCCCCAAAATAATGAAAAGTAAAATCCAAAATCGATTTCGGAAACTTTTTGGCAAACCAAAATTTCATTGTCACTAGTCAAACTTGTATGCAAGTTGCCTTTTAAAACTCGACTTTGACAAATAATTTTTTCAGAGACCAACCAAAACATCATTTTTAAGCCCCCAAAATAATGAAAAGTGAAATCCAAAATCGATTTCGGAAACTTTTTGGCAATCCAAAATTTCATTGTCACTAGTCAAACTTGTATGCAAGTTGCCTTTTAAAACTCGACTTTGACAAATCATTTTTTCAGAGACCAACCAAACCATTATTTTTAAGCCCCAAAATAATGAAAAGTGAAATCCAAAATCGATTTCGGAAACTTTTTGGCAATCCAAAATTTCATTGTCACTAGTCAAACTTGTATGCAAGTTGCCTTTTAAAACTCGACTTTGACAAATCATTTTTTCAGAGACCAACCAAAACATCATTTTTGAGCCCCCAAAATAATGAAAAGTAAAATCCAAAATCGATTTCGGAAACTTTTTGGCAAACCAAAATTTCATTGTCACTAGTCAAACTTGTATGCAAGCTGCCTAATAAAACTCGACTTTGACAAATCATTTTTTCAGAGACCAACCAAACCATTATTTTTAAGCCCCAAAATAATGAAAAGTGAAATCCAAAATCGATTTCGGAAACTTTTTGGCAATCCAAAATTTCATTGTCACTAGTCAAACTTGTATGCAAGTTGCCTTTTAAAACTCGACTTTGACAAATCATTTTTTCAGAGACCAACCAAAACATCATTTTTGAGCCCCCAAAATAATGAAAAGTTCGATCCAAAATCGATTTCGGAAACTTTTTGGCAAACCAAAATTTCATTGTCACTAGTCAAACTTGGATGCAAGTTGCCTTTTAAAACTAGACTTTGACAAATCATTTTTTCAGAGACCAACCAAACCATTATTTTTAAGCCCCAAAATAATGAAAAGTGAAATCCAAAATCGATTTCGGAAACTTTTTGGCAATCCAAAATTTCATTGTCACTAGTCAAACTTGTATGCAAGTTGCCTTTTAAAACTCGACTTTGACAAATCATTTTTTCAGAGACCAACCAAAACATCATTTTTGAGCCCCCAAAATAATGAAAAGTTCGATCCAAAATCGATTTCGGAAACTTTTTGGCAAACCAAAATTTCATTGTCACTAGTCAAACTTGGATGCAAGTTGCCTTTTAAAACTAGACTTTGACAAATCATTTTTTCAGAGACCAACCAAAACATCATTTTTGAGCCCCCAAAATAATGAAAAGTTCGATCCAAAATCGATTTCGGAAACTTTTTGGCAAACCAAAATTTCATTGTCACTAGTCAAACTTGGATGCAAGTTGCCTTTTAAAACTAGACTTTGACAAATCATTTTTTCAGAGACCAACCAAAACATCATTTTTAAGCCCCCAAAATAATGAAAAGGGAAATCCAAAATCGATTTCGGAAACTTTTTGGCAAACCAAAATTTCATTGTCACTAGTCAAACTTGTATGCAAGTTGCCTTTTAAAACTCGACTTTGACAAATAATTTTTTCAGAGACCAACCAAAACATCATTTTTAAGCCCCCAAAATAATGAAAAGTGAAATCCAAAATCGATTTCGGAAACTTTTTGGCAATCCAAAATTTCATTGTCACTAGTCAAACTTGTATGCAAGTTGCCTTTTAAAACTCGACTTTGACAAATCATTTTTTCAGAGACCAACCAAAACATCATTTTTGAGCCCCCAAAATAATGAAAAGTAGAATCCAAAATCGATTTCGGAAACTTTTTGGCAAACCAAAATTTCATTGTCACTAGTCAAACTTGTATGCAAGTTGCCTTTTAAAACTCGACTTTGACAAATCATTTTTTCAGAGACCAACCAAAACATCATTTTTAAGCCCCCAAAATAATGAAAAGTGAAATCCAAAATCGATTTCGGAAACTTTTTGGCAAACCAAAATTTCATTGTCACTAGTCAAACTTGTATGCAAGTTGCCTTTTAAAATTCGACTTTGACAAATCAGTTTTTCAGAGACCAACCAAAACATCATTTTTAAGCCCCCAAAATAATGAAAAGTGAAATCCAAAATCGATTTCGGAAACTTTTTGGCAAACCAAAATTTCATTGTCACTAGTCAAACTTGTATGCAAGTTGCCTTTTTAAACTCGACTTTGACAAATCATTTTTTCAGAGACCAACCAAAACATCATTTTTGAGCCCCCAAAATAATGAAAAGTGAAATCCAAAATCGATTTCGGAAACTTTTTGGCAAACCAAAATTTCATTGTCACTAGTCAAACTTGTATGCAAGTTGCCTTTTAAAATTCGACTTTGACAAATCATTTTTTCAGAGACCAACCAAAACATCATTTTTAAGCCCCCAAAATAATGAAAAGTGAAATCCAAAATCGATTTCGGAAACTTTTTGGCAAACCAAAATTTCATTGTCACTAGTCAAACTTGTATGCAAGTTGCCTTTTAAAATTCGACTTTGACAAATCATTTTTTCAGAGACCAACCAAAACATCATTTTTGAGCCCATAAAATAATGAAAAGTGAAATCCAAAATCGATTTCGGAAACTTTTTGGCAAACCAAAATTTCATTGTCACTAGTCAAACTTGGATGCAAGTTGCCTTTTAAAACTAGACTTTGACAAATCATTTTTTCAGAGACCAACCATACCATCATTTTTAAGCCCCCAAAATAATGAAAAGTGAAATCCAAAATCGATTTCGGAAACTTTTTGGCAAACCAAAATTTCATTGTCACTAGTCAAACTTGTATGCAAGTTGCCTTTTTAAACTCGACTTTGACAAATCATTTTTTCAGAGACCAACCAAAACATCATTTTTAAGCACCCAAAATAATGAAAAGTGAAATCCAAAATCGATTTCTGAAACTTTTTGGCAATCCAAAATTTCATTGTCACTAGTCAAACTTGTATGCAAGTTGCCTTTTCATACTCGACTTTGACAAATCATTTTTTCAGAGACCAACCAAAACATCATTTTTGAGCCCCCAAAATAATGAATAGTTCGATTCAAAACCGATTTCGGAAACTTTTTGGCAAACCAAAATGTCATTGTCACTAGTCAAACTTGTATGCAAGTTGCCTTTTAAAACTAGACTTTGACAAATAATTTTTTCAGAGACCAACCAAACCATCATTTTTAAGCCCCCAAAATAATGAAAAGAGAAATCCAAAATCGATTTCGGAAACTTTTTGGCAAACCAAAATTTCATTGTCACTAGTCAAACTTGTATGCAAGTTGCCTTTTAAAACTCGACTTTGACAAATCACTTTTTCAGAGACCAACCAAAACATCATTTTTAAGCCCCCAAAATAATGAAAAGTTCGATCCAAAATCGATTTCGGAAACTTTTTGGCAATCCAAAATTTCATTGTCACTAGTCATACTTGTATGCAAGTTGCCTTTTAAAACTCGACTTTGACAAATCATTTTTTCAGAGACCAACCAAAACATCATTTTTGAGCCCCCAAAATAATGAAAAGTGAAATCCAAAATCGATTTCGGAAACTTTTTGGCAAACCAAAATTTCATTGTCATTAGTCAAACTTGGATGCAAGTTGCCTTTTAAAACTCGACTTTGACAAATCATTTTTTCAGAGACCAACCAAAACATCATTTTTGAGCCCCCAAAATAATGAAAAGTGAAATCCAAAATCGATTTCGGAAACTTTTTGGCAAACCAAAATTTCATTGTCACTAGTCAAACTTGGATGCAAGTTGCCTTTTAAAACTAGACTTTGACAAATCATTTTTTCAGAGACCAACCAAAACATCATTTTTAAGCCCCAAAATAATGAAAAATGCAATCCAAAATCGATTTCGGAAACTCTTTGGCAAACCAAAATTTCATTGTCACTAGTCAAACTTGTATGCAGGTTGCCTTTTAAAACTCGACTTTGACAAATCATTTTTTCAGAGACCAACCAAAACATCATTTTTGAGCCCCCAAAATAATGAAAAGTTCGATCCAAAATCGATTTCGGAAACTTTTTGGCAAACCAAAATTTCATTGTCACTAGTCAAACTTGGATGCAAGTTGCCTTTTAAAACTAGACTTTGACAAATCATTTTTTCAGAGACCAACCAAACCATCATTTTTAAGCCCAAAAAATAATGAAAAGAGAAATCCAAAATCGATTACGGAAACTTTTTGGCAAACCAAAATTTCATTGTCACTAGTCAAACTTGTATGCAAGTTGCCTTTTAAAACTAGACTTTGACAAATCATTTTTTCAGAGACCAACCAAAACATCATTTTTGAGCCCCCAAAATAATGAAAAGTGAAATCCAAAATCGATTTCGGAAACTTTTTGGCAAACCAAAATTTCATTGTCACTAGTCAAACTTGGATGCAAGTTGCCTTTTAAAACTAGACTTTGACAAATCATTTTTTCAGAGACCAACCAAACCATCATTTTTAAGCCCAAAAAATAATGAAAAGAGAAATCCAAAATCGATTACGGAAACTTTTTGGCAAACCAAAATTTCATTGTCACTAGTCAAACTTGTATGCAAGTTGCCTTAAAAAACTCGACTTTGACAAATCACTTTTTCAGAGACCAACCAAAACATTATTTTTGAGCCCCCAAAATAATGAAAAGTGAAATCCAAAATCGATTTCGGAAACTTTTTGGCAAACCAAAATTTCATTGTCACTAGTCAAACTTGGATGCAAGTTGAATTTTAAAACTAGACTTTGACAAATCATTTTTTCAGAGACCAACCAAACCATCATTTTTAAGCCCAAAAAATAATGAAAAGAGAAATCCAAAATCGATTACGGAAACTTTTTGGCAAACCAAAATTTCATTGTCACTAGTCAAACTTGTATGCAAGTTGCCTTTTAAAACTCGACTTTGACAAATCACTTTTTCAGAGACCAACCAAACCATCATTTTTAAGCCCCCAAAATAATGAAAATTTCAATCCAAAATCGATTTCGGAAACTTTTTGGCAATCCAAAATTTCATTGTCACTAGTCAAACTTGGATGCAAGTTGCCTTTTAAAACTAGACTTTGACAAATCATTTTTTCAGAGACCAACCAAAACATTATTTTTGAGCCCCCAAAATAATGAAAAGTGAAATCCAAAATCGATTTCGGAAACTCTTTGGCAAACCAAAATTTCATTGTCACTAGTCAAACTTGTATGCAGGTTGCCTTTTAAAACTCGACTTTGACAAATCATTTTTTCAGAGACCAACCAAAACATCATTTTTGAGCCCCCAAAATAATGAAAAGTTCGATCCAAAATCGATTTCGGAAACTTTTTGGCAAACCAAAATTTCATTGTCACTAGTCAAACTTGGATGCAAGTTGCCTTTTAAAACTAGACTTTGACAAATCATTTTTTCAGAGACCAACCAAACCATCATTTTTAAGCCCAAAAAATAATGAAAAGAGAAATCCAAAATCGATTACGGAAACTTTTTGGCAAACCAAAATTTCATTGTCACTAGTCAAACTTGTATGCAAGTTGCCTTAAAAAACTCGACTTTGACAAATCACTTTTTCAGAGACCAACCAAAACATTATTTTTGAGCCCCCAAAATAATGAAAAGTGAAATCCAAAATCGATTTCGGAAACTTTTTGGCAAACCAACATTTCATTGTCACTAGTCAAACTTGGATGCAAGTTGAATTTTAAAACTAGACTTTGACAAATCATTTTTTCAGAGACCAACCAAACCATCATTTTTAAGCCCAAAAAATAATGAAAAGAGAAATCCAAAATCGATTACGGAAACTTTTTGGCAAACCAAAATTTCATTGTCACTAGTCAAACTTGTATGCAAGTTGCCTTTTAAAACTCGACTTTGACAAATCACTTTTTCAGAGACCAACCAAACCATCATTTTTAAGCCCCCAAAATAATGAAAATTTCAATCCAAAATCGATTTCGGAAACTTTTTGGCAAACCAAAATTTCAATGTAACTAGTCAAACTTGTATGCAAGTTGCCTTTTAAAACTCGACTTTGACAAATCATTTTTTCAGAGACCAACCAAAACATCATTTTTAAGCACTCAAAATAATGAAAAGTGAAATCCAAAATCGATTTCGGAAACTTTTTGGCAAACCAAAATTTCATTGTCACTAGTCAAACTTGTATGCAAGTTGCCTTTTAAAATTCGACTTTGACAAATCAGTTTTTCAGAGACCAACCAAAACATCATTTTTAAGCCCCCAAAATAATGAAAAGTGAAATCCAAAATCGATTTCGGAAACTTTTTGGCAATCCAAAATTTCATTGTCACTAGTCAAACTTGTATGCAAGTTGCCTAATAAAACTCGACTTTGACAAATCATTTTTTCAGAGACCAACCAAAACATCATTTTTGAGCCCCCAAAATAATGAAAAGTTCGATTCAAAATCGATTTCGGAAACTTTTTGGCAAACCAAAATTTCATTGTCACTAGTCAAACTTGGATGCAAGTTGCCTTTTAAAACTAGACTTTGACAAATCATTTTTTCAGAGACCAACCATACCATCATTTTTAAGCCCCCAAAATAATGAAAAGTGAAATCCAAAATCGATTTCGGAAACTTTTTGGCAAACCGAAATTTCATTGTCACTAGTCAAACTTGTATGCAAGTTGCCTTTTAAAACTCGACTTTGACAAATCATTTTTTCAGAGACCAACCAAAACATCATTTTGGAGCCCCCAAAATAATGAAAAGTAAAATCCAAAATCGATTTCGGAAACTTTTTGGCAAACCGAAATTTCATTGTCACTAGTCAAACTTGGATGCAAGTTGCCTTTTAAAACTAGACTTTGACAAATCATTTTTTCAGAGACCAACCATACCATCATTTTTAAGCCCCCAAAATAATGAAAAGTAAAATCCAAAATCGATTTCGGAAACTTTTTGGCAAACCGAAATTTCATTGTCACTAGTCAAACTTGTATGCAAGTTGCCTTTTAAAACTCGACTTTGACAAATCATTTTTTCAGAGACCAACCAAAACATCATTTTGGAGCCCCCAAAATAATGAAAAGTAAAATCCAAAATCGATTTCGGAAACTTTTTGGCAAACCAAAATTTCATTGTCACTGGTCAAACTTGTATGCAAGTTGCCTTTTAAAACTCGACTTTGACAAATCATTTTTTCAGAGACCAACCAAAACATCATTTTGGAGCCCCCAAAATAATGAAAAGTAAAATCCAAAATCGATTTCGGAAACTTTTTGGCAAACCAAAATTTCATTGTCACTAGTCAAACTTGTATGCAAGTTGCCTTTTAAAACTCGACTTTGACAAATCATTTTTTCAGAGACCAACCAAAACATCATTTTTGAGCCCATAAAATAATGAAAAGTGAAATCCAAAATCGATTTCGGAAACTTTTTGGCAATCCAAAATTTCATTGTCACTAGTCAAACTTGTATGCAAGTTGCCTTTTAAAACTCGACTTTGACAAATCATTTTACAGAGACCTAAAAGAACATCATTTTTAAGGCCCCAAAATAATGAAAAGTAAAATCCAAAGTCGATTTCGGAAACTTTTTGGCAAACCAAAATTTCAAAGTAACTAGTCAAACTTGTATGCAAGCTGCCTAATAAAACTCGACTTTGACAAATCATTTTTTCAGAGACCAACCAAAACATCATTTTTGAGCCCCCAAAATAATGAAAAGTTCGATTCAAAACCGATTTCGGAAACTTTTTGGCAAACCAAAATTTCATTGTCACTAGTCAAACTTGTATGCAAGTTGCCTTTTAAAACTCGACTTTGACAAATCATTTTACAGAGACCTAAAAAAACATCATTTTTAAGGCCCCAAAATAATGAAAAGTAAAATCCAAAGTCGATTTCGGAAACTTTTTGGCAAACCAAAATTTCAAAGTAACTAGTCAAACTTGTATGCAAGTTGCCTTTTAAAACTCGACTTTGACAAATCATTTTTTCAGAGACCAACCAAAACATCATTTTTGAGCCCCCAAAATAATGAAAAGTTCGATCCAAAATCGATTTCGGAAACATTTTTGGCAAACCAAAATTTCATTGTCACTGGTCAAACTTGTATGCAAGTTGCCTTTTAAAACTCGACTTTGACAAATCACTTTTTCAGAGACCAACCAAACCATCATTTTTAAGCCCCCAAAATAATGAAAAGTGAAATCCAAAATCGATTTCGGAAACTTTTTGGCAAACCAAAATTTCAATGTCACTAGTCAAACTTGTATGCAAGTTGCCTCTTAAAACTCGACTTTGACAAATCATTTTTTCAGAGACCAACCAAAACATCATTTTTGAGCCCCCAAAATAATGAAAAGTGAAATCCAAAATCGATTTCGGAAACTTTTTGGCAAACCAAAATTTCATTGTCACTAGTCAAACTTGTATGCAAGTTGCCTTTTAAAACTCGACTTTGACAAATCATTTTTTCAGAGACCAACCAAACCATCATTTTTAAGCCCCCAAAATAATGAAAAGTTCGATCCAAAATCGATTTCGGAAACTTTTTGGCAATCCAAAATTTCATTGTCACTAGTCAAACTTGTATGCAAGTTGCCTTTTAAAACTCGACTTTGACAAATCATTTTTTCAGAGACCAACCAAAACATCATTTTTAAGCCCCCAAAATAATGAATAGTTCGATTCAAAACCGATTTCGGAAACTTTTTGGCAAACCAAAATTTCATTGTCACTAGTCAAACTTGTATGCAAGTTGCCTTTTAAAACTCGACTTTGACAAATAATTTTTTCAGAGACCAACCAAAACATCATTTTTGAGCCCCCAAAATAATGAAAAGTGAAATCCAAAATCGATTTCGGAAACTTTTTGGCAAACCAAAATTTCATTGTCACTAGTCAAACTTGTATGCAAGTTGCCTTTTAAAACTCGACTTTGACAAATCACTTTTTCAGAGACCAACCAAACCATCATTTTTAAGCCCCCAAAATAATGAAAAGTTCAATCCAAAATCGATTTCGGAAACTTTTTGGCAAACCAAAATTTCAATGTAACTAGTCAAACTTGTATGCAAGTTGCCTTTTAAAACTCGACTTTGACAAATCATTTTTTCAGAGACCAACCAAAACATCATTTTTGAGCCCCCAAAATAATGAAAAGTGAAATCCAAAATCGATTTCGGAAACTTTTTGGCAAACCAAAATTTCATTGTCACTAGTCAAACTTGTATGCAAGTTGCCTTTTAAAACTCGACTTTGACAAATCACTTTTTCAGAGACCAACCAAACCATCATTTTTAAGCCCCCAAAATAATGAAAAGTGAAATCCAAAATCGATTTCGGAAACTTTTTGGCAAACCAAAATTTCAATGTAACTAGTCAAACTTGTATGCAAGTTGCCTTTTAAAACTCGACTTTGACAAATCATTTTTTCAGAGACCAACCAAAACATCATTTTTGAGCCCCCAAAATAATGAAAAGTGAAATCCAAAATCGATTTCGGAAACTTTTTGGCAAACCAAAATTTCATTGTCACTAGTCAAACTTGTATGCAAGTTGCCTTTTAAAACTCGACTTTGACAAATCACTTTTTCAGAGACCAACCAAACCATCATTTTTAAGCCCCCAAAATAATGAAAAGTTCGATCCAAAATCGATTTCGGAAACTTTTTGGCAATCCAAAATTTCATTGTCACTAGTCAAACTTGTATGCAAGTTGCCTTTTAAAACTCGACTTTGACAAATCACTTTTTCAGAGACCAACCAAACCATCATTTTTAAGCCCCCAAAATAATGAATAGTTCGATTCAAAACCGATTTCGGAAACTTTTTGGCAAACCAAAATTTCATTGTCACTAGTCAAACTTGTATGCAAGTTGCCTTTTAAAACTCGACTTTGACAAATAATTTTTTCAGAGACCAACCAAAACATCATTTTTGAGCCCCCAAAATAATTAAAAGTGAAATCCAAAATCGATTTCGGAAACTTTTTGGCAAACCAAAATTTCATTGTCACTAGTCAAACTTGTATGCAAGTTGCCTTTTAAAACTCGACTTTGACAAATCACTTTTTCAGAGACCAACCAAACCATCATTTTTAAGCCCCCAAAATAATGAAAAGTTCAATCCAAAATCGATTTCGGAAACTTTTTGGCAAACCAAAATTTCAATGTAACTAGTCAAACTTGTATGCAAGTTGCCTTTTAAAACTCGACTTTGACAAATCACTTTTTCAGAGACCAACCAAAACATCATTTTTGAGCCCCCAAAATAATGAAAAGTGAAATCCAAAATCGATTTCGGAAACTTTTTGGCAAACCAAAATTTCATTGTCACTAGTCAAACTTGTATGCAAGTTGCCTTTTAAAACTCGACTTTGACAAATCACTTTTTCAGAGACCAACCAAACCATCATTTTTAAGCCCCCAAAATAATGAAAAGTTCAATCCAAAATCGATTTCGGAAACTTTTTGGCAAACCAAAATTTCAATGTAACTAGTCAAACTTGTATGCAAGTTGCCTTTTAAAACTCGACTTTGACAAATCATTTTTTCAGAGACCAACCAAAACATCATTTTTGAGCCCCCAAAATAATGAAAAGTGAAATCCAAAATCGATTTCGGAAACTTTTTGGCAAACCAAAATTTCATTGTCACTAGTCAAACTTGTATGCAAGTTGCCTTTTAAAACTCGACTTTGACAAATCATTTTTTCAGAGACCAACCAAACCATCATTTTTAAGCCCCCAAAATAATGAAAAGTTCGATCCAAAATCGATTTCGGAAACTTTTTGGCAATCCAAAATTTCATTGTCACTAGTCAAACTTGTATGCAAGTTGCCTTTTAAAACTCGACTTTGACAAATCACTTTTTCAGAGACCAACCAAACCATCATTTTTAAGCCCCCAAAATAATGAAAAGTTCAATCCAAAATCGATTTCGGAAACTTTTTGGCAAACCAAAATTTCATTGTCACTAGTCAAACTTGTATGCAAGTTGCCTTTTAAAACTCGACTTTGACAAATCACTTTTTCAGAGACCAACCAAACCATCATTTTTAAGCCCCCAAAATAATGAAAAGTTCGATCCAAAATCGATTTCGGAAACTTTTTGGCAATCCAAAATTTCATTGTCACTAGTCAAACTTGTATGCAAGTTGCCTTTTAAAACTCGACTTTGACAAATCATTTTTTCAGAGACCAACCAAAACATCATTTTTGAGCCCCCAAAATAATGAATAGTTCGATTCAAAACCGATTTCGGAAACTTTTTGGCAAACCAAAATTTCATTGTCACTAGTCAAACTTGTATGCAAGTTGCCTTTTAAAACTCGACTTTGACAAATCACTTTTTCAGAGACCAACCAAACCATCATTTTTAAGCCCCCAAAATAATGAAAAGTGAAATCCAAAATCGATTTCGGAAACTTTTTGGCAAACCAAAATTTCATTGTCACTAGTCAAACTTGTATGCAAGTTGCCTTTTAAAACTCGACTTTGACAAATCACTTTTTCAGAGACCAACCAAACCATCATTTTTAAGCCCCCAAAATAATGAAAAGTTCGATCCAAAATCGATTTCGGAAACTTTTTGGCAATCCAAAATTTCATTGTCACTAGTCAAACTTGTATGCAAGTTGCCTTTTAAAACTCGACTTTGACAAATCACTTTTTCAGAGACCAACCAAACCATCATTTTTAAGCCCCCAAAATAATGAAAAGTGAAATCCAAAATCGATTTCGGAAACTTTTTGGCAAACCAAAATTTCATTGTCACTAGTCAAACTTGTATGCAAGTTGCCTTTTAAAACTCGACTTTGACAAATCACTTTTTCAGAGACCAACCAAACCATCATTTTTAAGCCCCCAAAATAATGAAAAGTTCGATCCAAAATCGATTTCGGAAACTTTTTGGCAATCCAAAATTTCATTGTCACTAGTCAAACTTGTATGCAAGTTGCCTTTTAAAACTCGACTTTGACAAATCATTTTTTCAGAGACCAACCAAAACATCATTTTTAAGCCCCCAAAATAATGAATAGTTCGATTCAAAACCGATTTCGGAAACTTTTTGGCAAACCAAAATTTCATTGTCACTAGTCAAACTTGTATGCAAGTTGCCTTTTAAAACTCGACTTTGACAAATCACTTTTTCAGAAACCAACCAAACCATCATTTTTAAGCCCCCAAAATAATGAAAAGTTCAATCCAAAATCGATTTCGGAAACTTTTTGGCAAACCAAAATTTCAATGTAACTAGTCAAACTTGTATGCAAGTTGCCTTTTAAAACTCGACTTTGACAAATCATTTTTTCAGAGACCAACCAAAACATCATTTTTGAGCCCCCAAAATAATGAAAAGTGAAATCCAAAATCGATTTCGGAAACTTTTTGGCAAACCAAAATTTCATTGTCACTAGTCAAACTTGTATGCAAGTTGCCTTTTAAAACTCGACTTTGACAAATCACTTTTTCAGAGACCAACCAAACCATCATTTTTAAGCCCCCAAAATAATGAAAAGTTCGATCCAAAATCGATTTCGGAAACTTTTTGGCAATCCAAAATTTCATTGTCACTAGTCAAACTTGTATGCAAGGTGCCTTTTAAAACTCGACTTTGACAAATCATTTTTTCAGAGACCAACCAAAACATCATTTTTAAGCCCCCAAAATAATGAATAGTTCGATTCAAAACCGATTTCGGAAACTTTTTGGCAAACCAAAATTTCATTGTCACTAGTCAAACTTGTATGCAAGTTGCCTTTTAAAACTCGACTTTGACAAATAATTTTTTCAGAGACCAACCAAAACATCATTTTTGAGCCCCCAAAATAATGAAAAGTGAAATCCAAAATCGATTTCGGAAACTTTTTGGCAAACCAAAATTTCATTGTCACTAGTCAAACTTGTATGCAAGTTGCCTTTTAAAACTCGACTTTGACAAATCACTTTTTCAGAGACCAACCAAAACATCATTTTTGAGCCCCCAAAATAATGAAAAGTGAAATCCAAAATCGATTTCGGAAACTTTTTGGCAAACCAACATTTCAATGTAACTAGTCAAACTTGTATGCAAGTTGCCTTTTAAAACTCGACTTTGACAAATCATTTTTTCAGAGACCAACCAAAACATCATTTTTAAGCCCCCAAAATAATGAAAAGTTCAATCCAAAATCGATTTCGGAAACTTTTTGGCAAACCAAAATTTCAATGTAACTAGTCAAACTTGTATGCAAGTTGCCTTTTAAAACTCGACTTTGACAAATCATTTTTTCAGAGACCAACCAAAACATCATTTTTGAGCCCCCAAAATAATGAAAAGTGAAATCCAAAATCGATTTCGGAAACTTTTTGGCAAACCAAAATTTCATTGTCACTAGTCAAACTTGTATGCAAGTTGCCTTTTAAAACTCGACTTTGACAAATCACTTTTTCAGAGACCAACCAAACCATCATTTTTAAGCCCCCAAAATAATGAAAAGTTCGATCCAAAATCGATTTCGGAAACTTTTTGGCAATCCAAAATTTCATTGTCACTAGTCAAACTTGTATGCAAGGTGCCTTTTAAAACTCGACTTTGACAAATCATTTTTTCAGAGACCAACCAAAACATCATTTTTAAGCCCCCAAAATAATGAATAGTTCGATTCAAAACCGATTTCGGAAACTTTTTGGCAAACCAAAATTTCATTGTCACTAGTCAAACTTGTATGCAAGTTGCCTTTTAAAACTCGACTTTGACAAATAATTTTTTCAGAGACCAACCAAAACATCATTTTTGAGCCCCCAAAATAATGAAAAGTGAAATCCAAAATCGATTTCGGAAACTTTTTGGCAAACCAAAATTTCATTGTCACTAGTCAAACTTGTATGCAAGTTGCCTTTTAAAACTCGACTTTGACAAATCACTTTTTCAGAGACCAACCAAACCATCATTTTTAAGCCCCCAAAATAATGAAAAGTTCAATCCAAAATCGATTTCGGAAACTTTTTGGCAAACCAAAATTTCAATGTAACTAGTCAAACTTGTATGCAAGTTGCCTTTTAAAACTCGACTTTGACAAATCATTTTTTTAGAGACCAACCAAAACATCATTTTTGAGCCCCCAAAATAATGAAAAGTGAAATCCAAAATCGATTACGGAAACTTTTTGGCAAACCAAAATTTCATTGTCACTAGTCAAACTTGTATGCAAGTTGCCTTTTAAAACTCGACTTTGACAAATCACTTTTTCAGAGACCAACCAAACCATCATTTTTAAGCCCCCAAAATAATGAAAAGTTCGATCCAAAATCGATTTCGGAAACTTTTTGGCAATCCAAAATTTCATTGTCACTAGTCAAACTTGTATGCAAGTTGCCTTTTAAAACTCGACTTTGACAAATCATTTTTTCAGAGACCAACCAAAACATCATTTTTAAGCCCCCAAAATAATGAATAGTTCGATTCAAAACCGATTTCGGAAACTTTTTGGCAAACCAAAATTTCATTGTCACTAGTCAAACTTGTATGCAAGTTGCCTTTTAAAACTCGACTTTGACAAATCGTTTTTTTAGAGACCAACCAAAACATCATTTTTAAGCCCCCAAAATAATGAAAGGTAAAATCCAAAATCGATTTCGGAAACTTTTTGGCAAACCAAAATTTCATTGTCACTAGTCCAACTTGTATGCAAGTTGCCTTTTAAAACTCGACTTTGACAAATCACTTTTTCAGAGACCAACCAAACCATCATTTTTAAGCCCCCAAAATAATGAAAAGTGAAATCCAAAATCGATTTCGGAAACTTTTTGGCAAACCAAAATTTCAATGTAACTAGTCAAACTTGTATGCAAGTTGCCTTTTAAAACTCGACTTTGACAAATCATTTTTTCAGAGACCAACCAAAACATCATTTTTGAGCCCCCAAAATAATGAAAAGTGAAATCCAAAATCGATTTGGGAAACTTTTTGGCAAACCAAAATTTCATTGTCACTAGTCAAACTTGTATGCAAGTTGCCTTTTAAAACTCGACTTTGACAAATCACTTTTTCAGAGACCAACCAAACCATCATTTTTAAGCCCCCAAAATAATGAAAAGTTCAATCCAAAATCGATTTCGGAAACTTTTTGGCAAACCAAAATTTCAATGTAACTAGTCAAACTTGTATGCAAGTTGCCTTTTAAAACTCGACTTTGACAAATCATTTTTTCAGAGACCAACCAAAACATCATTTTTGAGCCCCCAAAATAATGAAAAGTGAAATCCAAAATCGATTTCGGAAACTTTTTGGCAAACCAAAATTTCATTGTCACTAGTCAAACTTGTATGCAAGTTGCCTTTTAAAACTCGACTTTGACAAATCACTTTTTCAGAGACCAACCAAACCATCATTTTTAAGCCCCCAAAATAATGAAAAGTGGAATCCAAAATCAATTTTGGAAACTTTTTGGCAAACCAAAATTTCATTGTCACTAGTCAAACTTGTATGCAAGTTGCCTTTTAAAACTCGACTTTGACAAATCTTTTTTTCAGAGATCAACCAAACCATCATTTTTAAGCCCCCAAAATAATGAAAAGTTCGATCCAAAATCGATTTCGGAAACTTTTTGGCAAACCAAAATTTCATTGTCACTAGTCAAACTTGTACGCAAGTTGCCTTTTAAAACTCGACTTTGACAAATAATTTTTTCAGAGACCAACCAAACCATCATTTTTAAGCCCCCAAAATAATGAAAAGTGAAATCCAAAATCGATTTCGGAAACTTTTTGGCAAACCAAAATTTCATTGTCACTAGTCAAACTTGTATGCAAGTTGCCTTTTAAAACTCGACTTTGACAAATCATTTTTTCAGAGACCAACCAAACCATCATTTTTAAGCCCCCAAAATAATGAAAAGTGAAATCCAAAATCGATTTCGGAAACTTTTTGACAAACCAAAATTTCAATGTAACTAGTCAAACTTGTATGCAAGTTGCCTTTTAAAACTCGACTTTGACAAATCATTTTTTCAGAGACCAACCAAACCATCATTTTTAAGCCCCCAAAATAATGAAAAGTGAAATCCAAAATCGATTTCGGAAACTTTTTGGCAAACCAAAATTTCATTGTCACTAGTCAAACTTGTATGCAAGTTGCCTTTTAAAACTCGACTTTGACAAATCATTTTTTCAGAGACCAACCAAACCATCATTTTTAAGCCCCCAAAATAATGAAAAGTGAAATCCAAAATCGATTTCGGAAACTTTTTGGCAAACCAAAATTTCATTGTCACTAGTCAAACTTGTACGCAAGTTGCCTTTTAAAACTCGACTTTGACAAATCTTTTTTTCAGAGACCAACCAAAACATCATTTTTAAGCCCCCAAAATAATGAAAAGTGGAATCCAAAATCGATTTCGGAAACTTTTTGGCAAACCAAAATTTCATTGTCACTAGCCAAACTTGTATGCAAGTTGCCTTTTAAAACTCGACTTTGACAAATCATTTTTTCAGAGACCAACCAAAACATCATTTTTAAGCCCCCAAAATAATGAAAAGTGAAATCCAAAATCGATTTCGGAAACTTTTTGGCAAACCAAAATTTCATTGTCACTAGTCAAACTTGTATGCAAGTTGCCTTTTAAAACTCGACTTTGACAAATCATTTTTTCAGAGACCAACCAAACCATCATTTTTAAGCCCCCAAAATAATGAAAAGTGAAATCCAAAATCGATTTCGGAAACTTTTTGGCAAACCAAAATTTCATTGTCACTAGTCAAACTTGTATGCAAGTTGCCTTTTAAAACTCGACTTTGACAAATCTTTTTTTCAGAGACCAACCATACCATCATTTTTAAGCCCCCAAAATAATGAAAAGTGAAATCCAAAATCGATTTCGGAAACTTTTTGGCAAACCAAAATTTCATTGTCACTAGTCAAACTTGTATGCAAGTTGCCTTTTAAAACTCGATTTTGACAAATCTTTTTTTCAGAGACCAACCAAAACATCATTTTTAAGCCCCCAAAATAATGAAAAGTGAAATCCAAAATCGATTTCGGAAACTTTTTGGCAAACCAAAATTTCATTGTCACTAGTCAAACTTGTATGCAAGTTGCCTTTTAAAACTCGACTTTGACAAATCTTTTTTTCAGAGACCAACCAAAACATCATTTTAAGCCCCCAAAATAATGAAAAGTGAAATCCAAAATCGATTTCGGAAACTTTTTGGCAAACCAAAATTTCATTGTCACTAGTCAAACTTGTATGCAAGTTGCCTTTTAAAACTCGATTTTGACAAATCTTTTTTTCAGAGACCAACCAAAACATCATTTTTAAGCCCCCAAAATAATGAAAAGTGAAATCCAAAATCGATTTCGGAAACTTTTTGGCAAACCAAAATTTCATTGTCACTAGTC
Organism: Anopheles marshallii; assembly: GCF_943734725.1. NCBI lineage: Eukaryota > Metazoa > Arthropoda > Insecta > Diptera > Culicidae > Anopheles > Anopheles marshallii. The sequence continues at coordinate 161,758 of NW_026525846.1, read as the reverse complement.
AAACTTGTATGCAAGTTGCCTTTTAAAACTCGACTTTGACAAATCTTTTTTTCAGAGACCAACCAAAACATCATTTTAGGCCCCAAAATAATGAAAAGTGAAATCCAAAATCGATTTCGGAAACTTTTTGGCAAACCAAAATTTCATTGTCACTAGTCAAACTTGTATGCAAGTTGCCTTTTAAAACTCGATTTTGACAAATCTTTTTTTCAGAGACCAACCAAAACATCATTTTTAAGCCCCCAAAATAATGAAAAGTGAAATCCAAAATCGATTTCGGAAACTTTTTGGCAAACCAAAATTTCATTGTCACTAGTCAAACTTGTATGCAAGTTGCCTTTTAAAACTCGACTTTGACAAATCTTTTTTTCAGAGACCAACCAAAACATCATTTTAAGCCCCCAAAATAATGAAAAGTGAAATCCAAAATCGATTTCGGAAACTTTTTGGCAAACCAAAATTTCATTGTCACTAGTCAAACTTGTATGCAAGTTGCCTTTTAAAACTCGACTTTGACAAATCTTTTTTTCAGAGACCAACCAAAACATCATTTTAAGCCCCCAAAATAATGAAAAGTGAAATCCAAAATCGATTTCGGAAACTTTTTGGCAAACCAAAATTTCATTGTCACTAGTCAAACTTGTATGCAAGTTGCCTTTTAAAACTCGACTTTGACAAATCTTTTTTTCAGAGATCAACCAAACCATCATTTTTAAGCCCCCAAAATAATGAAAAGTTCGATCCAAAATCGATTTCGGAAACTTTTTGGCAAACCAAAATTTCATTGTCACTAGTCAAACTTGTATGCAAGTTGCCTTTTAAAACTCGACTTTGACAAATCTTTTTTTCAGAGATCAACCAAACCATCATTTTTAAGCCCCCAAAATAATGAAAAGTTCGATCCAAAATCGATTTCGGAAACTTTTTGGCAAACCAAAATTTCAATGTAACTAGTCAAACTTGTATGCAAGTTGCCTTTTAAAACTCGACTTTGACAAATAATTTTTTTAGAGACCAACTAAAACATCATTTTTAAGCCCCCAAAATAATGAAAAGTGCAAACCAAGATCGATTTCGGAAACTTTTTGGCAATCCAAAATTTCATTGTCACTAGTCAAACTTGTATGCAAGTTGCCTTTTAAAACTCGACTTTGACAAATCTTTTTTTCAGAGACCAACCAAAACATCATTTTTAAGCCCCCAAAATAATGAAAAGTGAAATCCAAAATCGATTTCGGAAACTTTTTGGCAAACCAAAATTTCATTGTCACTAGTCAAACTTGTATGCAAGTTGCCTTTTAAAACTCGACTTTGACAAATCTTTTTTTCAGAGACCAACCAAAACATCATTTTAAGCCCCCAAAATAATGAAAAGTGAAATCCAAAATCGATTTCGGAAACTTTTTGGCAAACCAAAATTTCATTGTCACTAGTCAAACTTGTATGCAAGTTGCCTTTTAAAACTCGACTTTGACAAATCTTTTTTTCAGAGACCAACCAAAACATCATTTTAAGCCCCCAAAATAATGAAAAGTGAAATCCAAAATCGATTTCGGAAACTTTTTGGCAAACCAAAATTTCATTGTCACTAGTCAAACTTGTATGCAAGTTGCCTTTTAAAACTCGATTTTGACAAATCTTTTTTTCAGAGACCAACCAAAACATCATTTTAAGCCCCCAAAATAATGAAAAGTGAAATCCAAAATCGATTTCGGAAACTTTTTGGCAAACCAAAATTTCATTGTCACTAGTCAAACTTGTATGCAAGTTGCCTTTTAAAACTCGACTTTGACAAATCATTTTTTCATAGACCAACCAAAACATCATTTTTAAGCCCCCAAAATAATGAAAAGTTCGATCCAAAATCGATTTCGGAAACTTTTTGGCAATCCAAAATTTCATTGTCACTAGTCAAACTTGTATGCAAGTTGCCTTTTAAAACTCGACTTTGACAAATCATTTTTTCAGAGACCAACCAAACCATCATTTTTAAGCCCCCAAAATAATAAAAAGTTCGATCCAAAATCGATTTCGGAAACTTTTTGGCAAACCAAAATTTCAATGTAACTAGTCAAACTTGTATGCAAGTTGCATTTTAAAACTCGACTTTGACAAATAATTTTTTTAGAGACCAACTAAAACATCATTTTTAAGCCCCCCAAATAATGAAAAGTGCAAACCAAGATCGATTTCGGAAACTTTTTGGCAATCCAAAATTTCATTGTCACTAGTCAAACTTGTATGCAAGTTGCCTTTTAAAACTCGACTTTGACAAATCTTTTTTTCAGAGACCAACCAAAACATCATTTTTAAGCCCCCAAAATAATGAAAAGTGAAATCCAAAATCGATTTCGGAAACTTTTTGGCAAACCAAAATTTCATTGTCACTAGTCAAACTTGTATGCAAGTTGCCTTTTAAAACTCGACTTTGACAAATCTTTTTTTCAGAGACCAACCAAAACATCATTTTTAAGCCCCCAAAATAATGAAAAGTGAAATCCAAAATCGATTTCGGAAACTTTTTGGCAAACCAAAATTTCATTGTCACTAGTCAAACTTGTATGTAAGTTGCCTTTTAAAACTCGACTTTGACAAATCTTTTTTTCAGAGACCAACCAAAACATCATTTTTAAGCCCCCAAAATAATGAAAAGTGAAATCCAAAATCGATTTCGGAAACTTTTCGGCAATCCAAAATTTCATTGTCACTAGTCAAACTTGTATGCAAGTTGCCTTTTAAAACTCGACTTTGACAAATCATTTTTTCAGAGACCAACCAAAACATCATTTTTAAGCCCCCAAAATAATGAAAAGTGAAATCCAAAATCGATTTCGGAAACTTTTTGGCAAACCAAAATTTCATTGTCACTAGTCAAACTTGTATGCAAGTTGCCTTTTAAAACTCGACTTTGACAAATCTTTTTTTCAGAGACCAACCAAAACATCATTTTAAGCCCCCAAAATAATGAAAAGTGAAATCCAAAATCGATTTCGGAAACTTTTTGGCAAACCAAAATTTCATTGTCACTGGTCAAACTTGTATGCAAGTTGCCTTTTAAAACTCGACTTTGACAAATCATTTTTTCAGAGACCAACCAAAACATCATTTTTAAGCCCCCAAAATAATGAAAAGTGCAAACCAAGATCGATTTCGGAAACTTTTTGGCAATCCAAAATTTCATTGTCACTAGTCAAACTTGTATGCAAGTTGCCGTTTAAAACTCGACTTTGACAAATCATTTTTTCAGAGACCAACCAAAACATCATTTTTAAGCCCCCAAAATAATGAAAAGTGCAAACCAAGATCGATTTCGGAAACTTTTTGGCAATCCAAAATTTCATTGTCACTAGTCAAACTTGTATGCAAGTTGCCTTTTAAAACTCGACTTTGACAAATCATTTTTTCAGAGACCAACCAAAACATCATTTTTAAGCCCCCAAAATAATGAAAAGTAAAATCCAAAATCGATTTCGGAAACTTTTTGGCAAACCAAAATTTCATTGTCACTAGTCAAACTTGTATGTAAGTTGCCTTTTAAAACTCGACTTTGACAAATCTTTTTTTCAGAGACCAACCAAAACATCATTTTAAGCCCCCAAAATAATGAAAAGTGAAATCCAAAATCGATTTCGGAAACTTTTTGGCAATCCAAAATTTCATTGTCACTAGTCAAACTTGTATGCAAGTTGCCTTTTAAAACTCGACTTTGACAAATAATTTTTTTAGAGACCAACTAAAACATCATTTTTAAGCCCCCAAAATAATGAAAAGTGCAAACCAAGATCGATTTTGGAAACTTTTTGGCAATCCAAAATTTCATTGTCACTAGTCAAACTTGTATGCAAGTTGCCTTTCAAAACTCGACTTTGACAAATCTTTTTTTCAGAGACCAACCAAAACATCATTTTTAAGCCCCCAAAATAATGAAAAGTGAAATCCAAAATCGATTTCGGAAACTTTTTGGCAAACCAAAATTTCATTGTCACTAGTCAAACTTGTATGTAAGTTGCCTTTTAAAACTCGACTTTGACAAATCTTTTTTTCAGAGACCAACCAAAACATCATTTTTAAGCCCCCAAAATAATGAAAAGTGAAATCCAAAATCGATTTCGGAAACTTTTTGGCAATCCAAAATTTCATTGTCACTAGTCAAACTTGTATGCAAGTTGCCTTTTAAAACTCGACTTTGACAAATCATTTTTTCAGAGACCAACCAAAACATCATTTTTAAGCCCCCAAAATAATGAAAAGTGAAATCCAAAATCGATTTCGGAAACTTTTTGGCAAACCAAAATTTCATTGTCACTAGTCAAACTTGTATGTAAGTTGCCTTTTAAAACTCGACTTTGACAAATCTTTTTTTCAGAGACCAACCAAAACATCATTTTTAAGCCCCCAAAATAATGAAAAGTAAAATCCAAAATCGATTTCGGAAACTTTTTGGCAATCAAAAATTTCATTGTCACTAGTCAAACTTGTATGTAAGTAGCCTTTCAAAACTCGACTTTGACAAATCTTTTTTTCAGAGACCAACCAAAACATCATTTTTAAGCCCCCAAAATAATGAAAAGTGCAAACCAAGATCGATTTCGGAAACTTTTTGGCAAACCAAAATTTCATTGTCACTAGTCAAACTTGTATGCAAGTTGCCTTTTAAAACTCGACTTTGACAAATCATTTTTTCATAGACCAACCAAAACATCATTTTTAAGCCCCCAAAATAATGAAAAGTTCGATCCAAAATCGATTTCGGAAACTTTTTGGCAATCCAAAATTTCATTGTCACTAGTCAAACTTGTTTGCAAGTTGCCTTTTAAAACTCGACTTTGACAAATCATTTTTTCAGAGACCAACCAAACCATCATTTTTAAGCCCCCAAAATAATGAAAAGTTCGATCCAAAATCGATTTCGGAAACTTTTTGGCAAACCAAAATTTCAATGTAACTAGTCAAACTTGTATGCAAGTTGCCTTTTAAAACTCGACTTTGACAAATAATTTTTTTAGAGACCAACTAAAACATCATTTTTAAGCCCCCAAAATAATGAAAAGTGCAAACCAAGATCGATTTCGGAAACTTTTTGGCAATCCAAAATTTCATTGTCACTAGTCAAACTTGTATGCAAGTTGCCTTTTAAAACTCGACTTTGACAAATCTTTTTTTCAGAGACCAACCAAAACATCATTTTTAAGCCCCCAAAATAATGAAAAGTGAAATCCAAAATCGATTTCGGAAACTTTTTGGCAAACCAAAATTTCATTGTTACTAGTCAAACTTGTATGCAAGTTGCCTTTTAAAACTCGACTTTGACAAATCTTTTTTTCAGAGACCAACCAAAACATCATTTTAAGCCCCCAAAATAATGAAAAGTGAAATCCAAAATCGATTTCGGAAACTTTTTGGCAAACCAAAATTTCATTGTCACTAGTCAAACTTGTATGCAAGTTGCCTTTTAAAACTCGACTTTGACAAATCTTTTTTTCAGAGACCAACCAAAACATCATTTTAAGCCCCCAAAATAATGAAAAGTGAAATCCAAAATCGATTTCGGAAACTTTTTGGCAAACCAAAATTTCATTGTCACTAGTCAAACTTGTATGCAAGTTGCCTTTTAAAACTCGATTTTGACAAATCTTTTTTTCAGAGACCAACCAAAACATCATTTTAAGCCCCCAAAATAATGAAAAGTGAAATCCAAAATCGATTTCGGAAACTTTTTGGCATATCCAAAATTTCATTGTCACTAATCAAACTTGTATGCAAGTTGCCTTTTAAAACTCGACTTTGACAAATCATTTTTTTAGAGACCAACCAAAACATCATTTTTAAGCCCCCAAAATAATGAAAAGTGAAATCCAAAATCGATTTCGGAAACTTTTTGGCAAACCAAAATTTCATTGTCACTAGTCAAACTTGTATGCAAGTTGCCTTTTAAAACTCGACTTTGACAAATCTTTTTTTCAGAGACCAACCAAAACATCATTTTTAAGCCCCCAAAATAATGAAAAGTGAAATCCAAAATCGATTTCGGAAACTTTTTGGCAAACCAAAATTTCATTGTCACTAGTCAAACTTGTATGCAAGTTGCCTTTTAAAACTCGACTTTGACAAATCTTTTTTTCAGAGACCAACCAAAACATCATTTTTAAGCCCCCAAAATAATGAAAAGTGAAATCCAAAATCGATTTCGGAAACTTTTTGGCAAACCAAAATTTCATTGTCACTAGTCAAACTTGTATGTAAGTTGCCTTTTAAAACTCGACTTTGACAAATCTTTTTTTCAGAGACCAACCAAAACATCATTTTTAAGCCCCCAAAATAATGAAAAGTGAAATCCAAAATCGATTTCGGAAACTTTTTGGCATATCCAAAATTTCATTGTCACTAATCAAACTTGTATGCAAGTTGCCTTTTAAAACTCGACTTTGACAAATCATTTTTTCAGAGACCAACCAAAACATCATTTTTAAGCCCCCAAAATAATGAAAAGTGAAATCCAAAATCGATTTCGGAAACTTTTTGGCAAACCAAAATTTCATTGTCACTAGTCAAACTTGTATGCAAGTTGCCTTTTAAAACTCGACTTTGACAAATCTTTTTTTCAGAGACCAACCAAAACATCATTTTAAGCCCCCAAAATAATGAAAAGTGAAATCCAAAATCGATTTCGGAAACTTTTTGGCAAACCAAAATTTCATTGTCACTGGTCAAACTTGTATGCAAGTTGCCTTTTAAAACTCGACTTTGACAAATCATTTTTTCAGAGACCAACCAAAACATCATTTTTAAGCCCCCAAAATAATGAAAAGTGCAAACCAAGATCGATTTCGGAAACTTTTTGGCAATCCAAAATTTCATTGTCACTAGTCAAACTTGTATGCAAGTTGCCTTTTAAAACTCGACTTTGACAAATCATTTTTTCAGAGACCAACCAAAACATCATTTTTAAGCCCCCAAAATAATGAAAAGTGAAATCCAAAATCGATTTCGGAAACTTTTTGGCAAACCAAAATTTCATTGTCACTAGTCAAACTTGTATGTAAGTTGCCTTTTAAAACTCGACTTTGACAAATCTTTTTTTCAGAGACCAACCAAAACATCATTTTAAGCCCCCAAAATAATGAAAAGTGAAATCCAAAATCGATTTCGGAAACTTTTTGGCAATCCAAAATTTCATTGTCACTAGTCAAACTTGTATGCAAGTTGCCTTTTAAAACTCGACTTTGACAAATAATTTTTTTAGAGACCAACTAAAACATCATTTTTAAGCCCCCAAAATAATGAAAAGTGCAAACCAAGATCGATTTTGGAAACTTTTTGGCAATCCAAAATTTCATTGTCACTAGTCAAACTTGTATGCAAGTTGCCTTTCAAAACTCGACTTTGACAAATCTTTTTTTCAGAGACCAACCAAAACATCATTTTTAAGCCCCCAAAATAATGAAAAGTGAAATCCAAAATCGATTTCGGAAACTTTTTGGCAAACCAAAATTTCATTGTCACTAGTCAAACTTGTATGTAAGTTGCCTTTTAAAACTCGACTTTGACAAATCTTTTTTTCAGAGACCAACCAAAACATCATTTTTAAGCCCCCAAAATAATGAAAAGTGAAATCCAAAATCGATTTCGGAAACTTTTTGGCAATCCAAAATTTCATTGTCACTAGTCAAACTTGTATGCAAGTTGCCTTTTAAAACTCGACTTTGACAAATCATTTTTTCAGAGACCAACCAAAACATCATTTTTAAGCCCCCAAAATAATGAAAAGTGAAATCCAAAATCGATTTCGGAAACTTTTTGGCAAACCAAAATTTCATTGTCACTAGTCAAACTTGTATGCAAGTTGCCTTTTAAAACTCGACTTTGACAAATCTTTTTTTCAGAGACCAACCAAAACATCATTTTTAAGCCCCCAAAATAATGAAAAGTAAAATCCAAAATCGATTTCGGAAACTTTTTGGCAATCAAAAATTTCATTGTCACTAGTCAAACTTGTATGTAAGTAGCCTTTCAAAACTCGACTTTGACAAATCTTTTTTTCAGAGACCAACCAAAACATCATTTTTAAGCCCCCAAAATAATGAAAAGTGCAAACCAAGATCGATTTCGGAAACTTTTTGGCAATCCAAAATTTCATTGTCACTAGTCAAACTTGTATGCAAGTTGCCTTTCAAAACTCGACTTTGACAAATCTTTTTTTCAGAGACCAACCAAAACATCATTTTTAAGCCCCCAAAATAATGAAAAGTGAAATCCAAAATCGATTTCGGAAACTTTTTGGCAAACCAAAATTTCATTGTCACTAGTCAAACTTGTATGCAAGTTGCCTTTTAAAACTCGACTTTGACAAATCATTTTTTCAGAGACCAACCAAAACATCATTTTTAAGCCCCCAAAATAATGAAAAGTAAAATCCAAAATCGATTTCGGAAACTTTTTGGCAATCAAAAATTTCATTGTCACTAGTCAAACTTGTATGCAAGTTGCCTTTTAAAACTCGACTTTGACAAATAATTTTTTTAGAGACCAACTAAAACATCATTTTTAAGCCCCCAAAATAATGAAAAGTGCAAACCAAGATCGATTTTGGAAACTTTTTGGCAATCCAAAATTTCATTGTCACTAGTCAAACTTGTATGCAAGTTGCCTTTTAAAACTCGACTTTGACAAATCATTTTTTCAGAGACCAACCAAAACATCATTTTTAAGCCCCCAAAATAATGAAAAGTGAAATCCAAAATCGATTTCGGAAACTTTTTGGCAAACCAAAATTTCATTGTCACTAGTCAAACTTGTATGCAAGTTGCCTTTTAAAACTCGATTTTGACAAATCTTTTTTTCAGAGACCAACCAAAACATCATTTTTAAGCCCCCAAAATAATGAAAAGTAAAATCCAAAATCGATTTCGGAAACTTTTTGGCAATCAAAAATTTCATTGTCACTAGTCAAACTTGTATGCAAGTTGCCTTTTAAAACTCGACTTTGACAAATCATTTTTTCAGAGACCAACCAAAACATCATTTTTAAGCCCCCAAAATAATGAAAAGTGAAATCCAAAATCGATTTCGGAAACTTTTTGGCAAACCAAAATTTCATTGTCACTAGTCAAACTTGTATGCAAGTTGCCTTTTAAAACTCGACTTTGACAAATCTTTTTTTCAGAGACCAACCAAAACATCATTTTAAGCCCCCAAAATAATGAAAATTGAAATCCAAAATCGATTTCGGAAACTTTTTGGCAAACCAAAATTTCATTGTCACTAGTCAAACTTGTATGCAAGTTGCCTTTTAAAACTCGATTTTGACAAATCTTTTTTTCAGAGACCAACCAAAACATCATTTTTAAGCCCCCAAAATAATGAAAAGTGAAATCCAAAATCGATTTCGGAAACTTTTTGGCAAACCAAAATTTCATTGTCACTAGTCAAACTTGTATGCAAGTTGCCTTTTAAAACTCGACTTTGACAAATCTTTTTTTCAGAGACCAACCAAAACATCATTTTAAGCCCCCAAAATAATGAAAAGTGAAATCCAAAATCGATTTCGGAAACTTTTTGGCAAACCAAAATTTCATTGTCACTAGTCAAACTTGTATGCAAGTTGCCTTTTAAAACTCGATTTTGACAAATCTTTTTTTCAGAGACCAACCAAAACATCATTTTTAAGCCCCCAAAATAATGAAAAGTGAAATCCAAAATCGATTTCGGAAACTTTTTGGCAAACCAAAATTTCATTGTCACTAGTCAAACTTGTATGCAAGTTGCCTTTTAAAACTCGACTTTGACAAATCTTTTTTTCAGAGACCAACCAAAACATCATTTTAGGCCCCAAAATAATGAAAAGTGAAATCCAAAATCGATTTCGGAAACTTTTTGGCAAACCAAAATTTCATTGTCACTAGTCAAACTTGTATGCAAGTTGCCTTTTAAAACTCGATTTTGACAAATCTTTTTTTCAGAGACCAACCAAAACATCATTTTTAAGCCCCCAAAATAATGAAAAGTGAAATCCAAAATCGATTTCGGAAACTTTTTGGCAAACCAAAATTTCATTGTCACTAGTCAAACTTGTATGCAAGTTGCCTTTTAAAACTCGACTTTGACAAATCTTTTTTTCAGAGACCAACCAAAACATCATTTTAAGCCCCCAAAATAATGAAAAGTGAAATCCAAAATCGATTTCGGAAACTTTTTGGCAAACCAAAATTTCATTGTCACTAGTCAAACTTGTATGCAAGTTGCCTTTTAAAACTCGACTTTGACAAATCTTTTTTTCAGAGACCAACCAAAACATCATTTTAAGCCCCCAAAATAATGAAAAGTGAAATCCAAAATCGATTTCGGAAACTTTTTGGCAAACCAAAATTTCATTGTCACTAGTCAAACTTGTATGCAAGTTGCCTTTTAAAACTCGACTTTGACAAATCATTTTTTCATAGACCAACCAAAACATCATTTTTAAGCCCCCAAAATAATGAAAAGTTCGATCCAAAATCGATTTCGGAAACTTTTTGGCAATCCAAAATTTCATTGTCACTAGTCAAACTTGTTTGCAAGTTGCCTTTTAAAACTCGACTTTGACAAATCATTTTTTCAGAGACCAACCAAACCATCATTTTTAAGCCCCCAAAATAATGAAAAGTTCGATCCAAAATCGATTTCGGAAACTTTTTGGCAAACCAAAATTTCAATGTAACTAGTCAAACTTGTATGCAAGTTGCCTTTTAAAACTCGACTTTGACAAATAATTTTTTTAGAGACCAACTAAAACATCATTTTTAAGCCCCCAAAATAATGAAAAGTGCAAACCAAGATCGATTTCGGAAACTTTTTGGCAATCCAAAATTTCATTGTCACTAGTCAAACTTGTATGCAAGTTGCCTTTTAAAACTCGACTTTGACAAATCTTTTTTTCAGAGACCAACCAAAACATCATTTTTAAGCCCCCAAAATAATGAAAAGTGAAATCCAAAATCGATTTCGGAAACTTTTTGGCAAACCAAAATTTCATTGTCACTAGTCAAACTTGTATGCAAGTTGCCTTTTAAAACTCGACTTTGACAAATCTTTTTTTCAGAGACCAACCAAAACATCATTTTAAGCCCCCAAAATAATGAAAAGTGAAATCCATAATCGATTTCGGAAACTTTTTGGCAAACCAAAATTTCATTGTCACTAGTCAAACTTGTATGCAAGTTGCCTTTTAAAACTCGACTTTGACAAATCTTTTTTTCAGAGACCAACCAAAACATCATTTTAAGCCCCCAAAATAATGAAAAGTGAAATCCAAAATCGATTTCGGAAACTTTTTGGCAAACCAAAATTTCATTGTCACTAGTCAAACTTGTATGCAAGTTGCCTTTTAAAACTCGATTTTGACAAATCTTTTTTTCAGAGACCAACCAAAACATCATTTTAAGCCCCCAAAATAATGAAAAGTGAAATCCAAAATCGATTTCGGAAACTTTTTGGCAAACCAAAATTTCATTGTCACTAGTCAAACTTGTATGCAAGTTGCCTTTTAAAACTCGACTTTGACAAATCATTTTTTCATAGACCAACCAAAACATCATTTTTAAGCCCCCAAAATAATGAAAAGTTCGATCCAAAATCGATTTCGGAAACTTTTTGGCAATCCAAAATTTCATTGTCACTAGTCAAACTTGTATGCAAGTTGCCTTTTAAAACTCGACTTTGACAAATCATTTTTTCAGAGACCAACCAAACCATCATTTTTAAGCCCCCAAAATAATAAAAAGTTCGATCCAAAATCGATTTCGGAAACTTTTTGGCAAACCAAAATTTCAATGTAACTAGTCAAACTTGTATGCAAGTTGCCTTTTAAAACTCGACTTTGACAAATAATTTTTTTAGAGACCAACTAAAACATCATTTTTAAGCCCCCAAAATAATGAAAAGTGCAAACCAAGATCGATTTCGGAAACTTTTTGGCAATCCAAAATTTCATTGTCACTAGTCAAACTTGTATGCAAGTTGCCTTTTAAAACTCGACTTTGACAAATCTTTTTTTCAGAGACCAACCAAAACATCATTTTTAAGCCCCCAAAATAATGAAAAGTGAAATCCAAAATCGATTTCGGAAACTTTTTGGCAAACCAAAATTTCATTGTCACTAGTCAAACTTGTATGCAAGTTGCCTTTTAAAACTCGACTTTGACAAATCTTTTTTTCAGAGACCAACCAAAACATCATTTTTAAGCCCCCAAAATAATGAAAAGTGAAATCCAAAATCGATTTCGGAAACTTTTTGGCAAACCAAAATTTCATTGTCACTAGTCAAACTTGTATGTAAGTTGCCTTTTAAAACTCGACTTTGACAAATCTTTTTTTCAGAGACCAACCAAAACATCATTTTTAAGCCCCCAAAATAATGAAAAGTGAAATCCAAAATCGATTTCGGAAACTTTTTGGCAATCCAAAATTTCATTGTCACTAGTCAAACTTGTATGCAAGTTGCCTTTTAAAACTCGACTTTGACAAATCATTTTTTCAGAGACCAACCAAAACATCATTTTTAAGCCCCCAAAATAATGAAAAGTGAAATCCAAAATCGATTTCGGAAACTTTTTGGCAAACCAAAATTTCATTGTCACTAGTCAAACTTGTATGCAAGTTGCCTTTTAAAACTCGACTTTGACAAATCTTTTTTTCAGAGACCAACCAAAACATCATTTTAAGCCCCCAAAATAATGAAAAGTGAAATCCAAAATCGATTTCGGAAACTTTTTGGCAATCCAAAATTTCATTGTCACTAGTCAAACTTGTATGCAAGTTGCCTTTTAAAACTCGACTTTGACAAATAATTTTTTTAGAGACCAACTAAAACATCATTTTTAAGCCCCCAAAATAATGAAAAGTGCATTTCAAGATCGATTTCTGAAACTTTTTGGCAATCCAAAATTTCAATGTAACTAGTCAAACTTGTGTTGAACTGCCTATTAAAACTTGACTTTGACAAGTCATTTTTTCAAAAACTCACCAAAACATCATTTTTAAGCCCCCAAAATAATGAAAAGTGCATTTCAAGATCGATTTCTGAAACTTTTCTGCAAACCAAAATTTCAATGTAACTAGTCAAACTTGTGTGGAACTGCCAATTAAAACTCGACTTTGACAAGTCATTTTTTCAAAAACTCACCAAAACATCATTTTTAAGCCCCCAATATAATGAAAAGTGCATTTCAAGATCGATTTCTGAAACTTTTCTGCAAACCAAAATTTCAATGTAACTAGTCAAACTTGTGTGGAACTGCATATTAAAACTTGACTTTGACAAGTCATTTTTTCAAAAACTCACCAAAACATAATTTTTAAGCCCCCAAAATAATGAAAAGTGCATTTCAAGATCGATTTCTGAAACTTTTCTGCAAACCAAAATTTCAATGTAACTAGTCAAACTTGTATGGAACTGCCTAATAAAACTTGACTTTGACAAATCATTTTGTCATAAACTCACCAAAACATCATTTTTAAGCCCCCAATATAATGAAAAGTGCATTTCAAGATTGATTTCTGAAACTTTTCTGCAAACCAAAATTTCATTGTAACTAGTCAAACTTGTGTGGAACTGCCTATTAAAACTTGACTTTGACAAATAATTTTTTTCAAAAACTCACCAAAACATCATTTTTTAGCGCCCAAAATAATGAAAAACGCATTTCAAGATCGATTTCTGAAACTTTTCTGCATTCCAAAATTTCTATGTAACTAGTCAAACTTGTGTGGAACTGCCTATTAAAACTCGACTTTGACAAGTCATTTTTTCAAAAACTCACCAAAACATCATTTTTAAGCCCCCAATATAATGAAAAGTGCATTTCAAGATCGATTTCTGAAACTTTTCTGCAAACCAAAATTTCAATGTAACTAGTCAAACTTGTGTGGAACTGCCTATTAAAACTTGACTTTGACAAGTCATTTTTTCAAAAACTCACCAAAACATCATTTTTTAGCCCCCAAAATAATGAAAAGTGCATTTCAAGATCGATTTCTGAAACTTTTCTGCAAACCAAAATTTCAATGTAACTAGTCAAACTTGTGTGGAACTGCCTATTAAAACTTGACTTTGACAAATAATTTTTTCAAAAACTCACAAAAACATCATTTTTTAGCCCCCAAAATAATGAAAAGTGCATTTCAAGATTGATTTCTGAAACTTTTCTGCACACCAAAATTTCATTGTAACTAGTCAAACTTGTGTGGAACTGCCTATTAAAACTTGACTTTGACAAATAATTTTTTTCAAAAACTCACCAAAACATCATTTTTTAGCGCCCAAAATAATGAAAAACGCATTTCAAGATCGATTTCTGAAACTTTTCTGCGAAACAAAATTTCAATGTGACTAGTCAAACTTGTATGGAACTGCCTAATAAAACTTGACTTTGACAAATCATTTTGTCATAAACTCACCAAAACATCATTTTTAAGCCCCCAATATAATGAAAAGTGCATTTCAAGATTGATTTCTGAAACTTTTCTGCAAACCAAAATTTCATTGTAACTAGTCAAACTTGTGTGGAACTGCCTATTAAAACTTGACTTTGACAAATAATTTTTTTCAAAAACTAACCAAAACATCATTTTTTAGCGCCCAAAATAATGAAAAACGCATTTCAAGATCGATTTCTGAAACTTTTCTGCAATCCAAAATTTCTATGTAACTAGTCAAACTTGTGTGGAACTGCCTATTAAAACTCGACTTTGACAAGTCATTTTTTCAAAAACTCACCAAAACATCATTTTTAAGCCCCCAATATAATGAAAAGTGCATTTCAAGATCGATTTCTGAAACTTTTCTGCAAACCAAAATTTCAATGTAACTAGTCAAACTTGTGTGGAACTGCCTATTAAAACTTGACTTTGACAAGTCATTTTTTCAAAAACTTACCAAAACATCATTTTTTAGCCCCCAAAATAATGAAAAGTGCATTTCAAGATCGATTTCTGAAACTTTTCTGCAAACCAAAATTTCAATGTAACTAGTCAAACTTGTATGGAGCTGCGTAATAAAACTTGACTTTGACAAGTCATTTTTTCAAAAACTCACCAAAACATCATTTTTAAGCCCCCAAAATAATGAAAAGTGCATTTCAAGATCGATTTCTGAAACTTTTCTGCAAACCAAAATTTCAATGTAACTAGTCAAACTTGTATGGAGCTGCGTAATAAAACTTGACTTTGACAAATCAGTTTATCATAAACTCACCAAAACATAATTTTTAAGCCCCCAAAATAATGAAAAGTGCATTTCAAGATCGATTTCTGAAACTTTTCTGCAAACCAAAATTTCAATGTAACTAGTCAAACTTGTGTGGAACTGCCTATTAAAACTTGACTTTGACAAGTCATTTTTTCAAAAACTCACCAAAACATCATTTTTTAGCCCCCAAAATAATGAAAAGTGCATTTCAAGATCGATTTCTGAAACTTTTCTGCAAACCAAAATTTCAATGTAACTAGTCAAACTTGTATGGAGCTGCGTAATAAAACTTGACTTTGACAAGTCATTTTTTCAAAAACTCACCAAAACATCATTTTTAAGCCCCCAAAATAATGAAAAGTGCATTTCAAGATCGATTTCTGAAACTTTTCTGCAAACCAAAATTTCAATGTAACTAGTCAAACTTGTATGGAGCTGCGTAATAAAACTTGACTTTGACAAATCAGTTTATCATAAACTCACCAAAACATAATTTTTAAGCCCCCAAAATAATGAAAAGTGCATTTCAAGATCGATTTCTGAAACTTTTCTGCAAACCAAAATTTCAATGTAACTAGTCAAACTTGTGTTGAACTGCCTATTAAAACTTGACTTTGACAAGTCATTTTTTCAAAAACTCACCAAAACATCATTTTTTAGCCCCCAAAATAATGAAAAGTGCATTTCAAGATCGATTTCTGAAACTTTTCTGCAAACCAAAATTTCAATGTAACTAGTCAAACTTGTGTGGAACTGCCAATTAAAACTCGACTTTGACAAGTCATTTTTTCAAAAACTCACCAAAACATCATTTTTAAGCCCCCAATATAATGAAAAGTGCATTTCAAGATCGATTTCTGAAACTTTTCTGCAAACCAAAATTTCAATGTAACTAGTCAAACTTGTGTGGAACTGCCTATTAAAACTCGACTTTGACAAGTCATTTTTTCAAAAACTCACCAAAACATCATTTTTTAGCCCCCAAAATAATGAAAAATGCATTTCAAGATTGATTTCTGAAACTTTTCTGCAAACCAAAATTTCATTGTAACTAGTCAAACTTGTGTGGAACTGCCTATTAAAACTTGACTTTGACAAATAATTTTTTTCAAAAACTCACCAAAACATCATTTTTTAGCGCCCAAAATAATGAAAAACGCATTTCAAGATCGATTTCTGAAACTTTTCTGCAAAACAAAATTTCAATGTGACTAGTCAAACTTGTATGGAACTGCCTAATAAAACTTGACTTTGACAAATCATTTTGTCATAAACTCACCAAAACATCATTTTTAAGCCCCCAAAATAATGAAAAGTGCATTTCAAGATCGATTTCTGAAACTTTTCTGCAAAACAAAATTTCTAAGTAACTAGTCAAACTTGTATGAAACTGCCTAGTAAAACTTGACTTTGACAAATCATTTTGTCTTAAACTCACCAAAACATCATTTTTAAGCCCCCAAAACAATGAAAAGTGCATTTCAAGATCGATTTCTGAAACTTTTCTGCAAACCAAAATTTCATTGTAACTAGTCAAACTTGTGTGGAACTGCCTATTAAAACTTGACTTTGACAAATCATTTTGTCATAATTTCACCAAAACATCATTTTTAAGCCCCCAAAATAATGAAAAGTGTATTTCAAGATCGATTTCTGAAACTTTTCTGCAAAACAAAATTTCTAAGTAACTAGTCAAACTTGTATGAAACTGCCTAGTAAAACTTGACTTTGACAAATCATTTTGTCTTAAACTCACCAAAACATCATTTTTAAGCCCCCAAAACAATGAAAAGTGCATTTCAAGATCGATTTCTGAAACTTTTCTGCAAACCAAAATTTCATTGTAACTAGTCAAACTTGTGTGAAACTGCCTATTAAAACTTGACTTTGACAAGTCATTTTTTCATAAACTCACCAAAACATCATTTTTTAGCCCCCAAAACAATGAAAAGTGCATTTCAAGATCGATTTCTGAAACTTTTCTGCAAACCAAAATTTTTCAGTAACTAGTCAAACTTGTGTGGAACTGCCTATTAAAACTTGACTTTGACAAATCATTTTGTCATAATTTCACCAAAACATCATTTTTAAGCCCCCAAAATAATGAAAAGTGTATTTCAAGATCGATTTCTGAAACTTTTCTGCAAACCAAAATTTCTAAGTAACTAGTCAAACTTGTATGAAACTGCCTAGTAAAACTTGACTTTGACAAATCAGTTTTTCAAAAACTCACCAAAACATCATTTTTTAGCCCCCAAAACAATGAAAAGTGCATTTCAAGATCGATTTCTGAAACTTTTCTGCAAACCAAAATTTCATTGTAACTAGTCAAACTTGTGTGAAACTGCCTATTAAAACTCGACTTTGACAAATCAGTTTTTCATAAACTCACCAAAACATCATTTTTTAGCCCCCAAAACAATGAAAAGTGCATTTCAAGATCGATTTCTGAAACTTTTCTGCAAACCAAAATTTTTCAGTAACTAGTCAAACTTGTGTGGAACTGCCTATTAAAACTTGACTTTGACAAATCATTTTGTCATAATTTCACCAAAACATCATTTTTAAGCCCTCAAAATAATGAAAAGTACATTTCAAGATCGATTTCTGAAACTTTTCTTCAATCCAAAATTTTTAAGTAACTAGTCAAACTTGTGTGGAACTGCCTATTAAAACTTGACTTTGACAAATCATTTTGTCATAATTTCACCAAAACATCATTTTTAAGCCCCCAAAATAATGAAAAGTGTATTTCAAGATCGATTTCTGAAACTTTTCTGCAAACCAAAATTTCTAAGTAACTAGTCAAACTTGTATGAAACTGCCTAGTAAAACTTGACTTTGACAAATCAGTTTTTCAAAAACTCACCAAAACATCATTTTTTAGCCCCCAAAACAATGAAAAGTGCATTTCAAGATCGATTTCTGAAACTTTTCTGCAAACCAAAATTTCATTGTAACTAGTCAAACTTGTGTGAAACTGCCTATTAAAACTCGACTTTGACAAATCAGTTTTTCATAAACTCACCAAAACATCATTTTTTAGCCCTCAAAATAATGAAAAGTACATTTCAAGATCGATTTCTGAAACTTTTCTGCAATCCAAAATTTTTAAGTAACTAGTCAAACTTGTGTGGAACTGCCTATTAAAACTTGACTTTGACAAATCATTTTGTCATAATTTCACCAAAACATCATTTTTAAGCCCCCAAAATAATGAAAAGTGTATTTCAAGATCGATTTCTGAAACTTTTCTGCAAACCAAAATTTCTAAGTAACTAGTCAAACTTGTATGAAACTGCCTAGTAAAACTTGACTTTGACAAATCAGTTTTTCAAAAACTCACCAAAACATCATTTTTTAGCCCCCAAAACAATGAAAAGTGCATTTCAAGATCGATTTCTGAAACTTTTCTGCAAACCAAAATTTCTAAGTAACTAGTCAAACTTGTATGAAACTGCCTAGTAAAACTTGACTTTGACAAATCAGTTTTTCATAAACTCACCAAAACATCATTTTTTAGCCCCCAAAACAATGAAAAGTGCATTTCAAGATCGATTTCTGAAACTTTTCTGCAAACCAAAATTTCATTGTAACTAGTCAAACTTGTGTGGAACTGCCTATTAAAACTCGACTTTGACAAATAATTTTTTCAAAAACTCACCAAAACATCATTTTTAAGCCCCCAAAATAATGAAAAGTGCATTTCAAGATCGATTTCTGAAACTTTTCTGCAAACCAAAATTTCTAAGTAACTAGTCAAACTTGTATGAAACTGCCTATTAAAACTTGACTTTGACAAATCAGTTTTTCATAAACTCACCAAAACATCATTTTTTAGCCCCCAAAACAATGAAAAGTGCATTTCAAGATCGATTTCTGAAACTTTTCTGCAAACCAAAATTTCATTGTAACTAGTCAAACTTGTGTGGAACTGCCTATTAAAACTCGACTTTGACAAATCAGTTTTTCAAAAACTCACCAAAACATCATTTTTAAGCCCCCAAAATAGTGAAAAGTGCATTTCAAGATCGATTTCTGAAACTTTTCTGCAAACCAAAATTTCAATGTAACTAGTCAAACTTGTGTGGAACTGCCAATTAAAACTTGACTTTGACAAGTCATTTTTTCAAAAACTCACCAAAACATCATTTTTAAGCCCCCAAAACAATGAAAAGTGCATTTCAAGATCGATTTCTGAAACTTTTCTGCAAACCAAAATTTCAATGTAACTAGTCAAACTTGTGTGGAACTGCCTATTAAAACTTGACTTTGACAAATCAGTTTTTCATAAACTCACCAAAACATCATTTTTTAGCCCCCAAAACAATGAAAAGTGCATTTCAAGATCGATTTCTGAAACTTTTCTGCAAACCAAAATTTTTCAGTAACTAGTCAAACTTGTGTGGAACTGCCTATTAAAACTTGACTTTGACAAATCATTTTGTCATAATTTCACCAAAACATCATTTTTAAGCCCCCAAAATAATGAAAAGTGTATTTCAAGATCGATTTCTGAAACTTTTCTGCAAAACAAAATTTCAATGTAACTAGTCAAACTTGTATGAAACTGCCTAGTAAAACTTGACTTTGACAAATCATTTTGTCTTAAACTCACCAAAACATCATTTTTAAGCCCCCAAAACAATGAAAAGTGCATTTCAAGATCGATTTCTGAAACTTTTCTGCAAACCAAAATTTCATTGTAACTAGTCAAACTTGTGTGAAACTGCCTATTAAAACTTGACTTTGACAAGTCATTTTTTCATAAACTCACCAAAACATCATTTTTTAGCCCCCAAAACAATGAAAAGTGCATTTCAAGATCGATTTCTGAAACTTTTCTGCAAACCAAAATTTTTCAGTAACTAGTCAAACTTGTGTGGAACTGCCTATTAAAACTTGACTTTGACAAATCATTTTGTCATAATTTCACCAAAACATCATTTTTAAGCCCCCAAAATAATGAAAAGTGTATTTCAAGATCGATTTCTGAAACTTTTCTGCAAACCAAAATTTCTAAGTAACTAGTCAAACTTGTATGAAACTGCCTAGTAAAACTTGACTTTGACAAATCAGTTTTTCAAAAACTCACCAAAACATCATTTTTTAGCCCCCAAAACAATGAAAAGTGCATTTCAAGATCGATTTCTGAAACTTTTCTGCAAACCAAAATTTCAATGTAACTAGTCAAACTTGTGTGAAACTGCCTATTAAAACTCGACTTTGACAAATCAGTTTTTCATAAACTCACCAAAACATCATTTTTTAGCCCCCAAAACAATGAAAAGTGCATTTCAAGATCGATTTCTGAAACTTTTCTGCAAACCAAAATTTTTCAGTAACTAGTCAAACTTGTGTGGAACTGCCTATTAAAACTTGACTTTGACAAATCATTTTGTCATAATTTCACCAAAACATCATTTTTAAGCCCTCAAAATAATGAAAAGTACATTTCAAGATCGATTTCTGAAACTTTTCTTCAATCCAAAATTTTTAAGTAACTAGTCAAACTTGTGTGGAACTGCCTATTAAAACTTGACTTTGACAAATCATTTTGTCATAATTTCACCAAAACATCATTTTTAAGCCCCCAAAATAATGAAAAGTGTATTTCAAGATCGATTTCTGAAACTTTTCTGCAAACCAAAATTTCTAAGTAACTAGTCAAACTTGTATGAAACTGCCTAGTAAAACTTGACTTTGACAAATCAGTTTTTCAAAAACTCACCAAAACATCATTTTTTAGCCCCCAAAACAATGAAAAGTGCATTTCAAGATCGATTTCTGAAACTTTTCTGCAAACCAAAATTTCATTGTAACTAGTCAAACTTGTATGAAACTGCCTAGTAAAACTTGACATTGACAAATCAGTTTTTCAAAAACTCACCAAAACATCATTTTTTAGCCCTCAAAATAATGAAAAGTACATTTCAAGATCGATTTCTGAAACTTTTCTGCAATCCAAAATTTTTAAGTAACTAGTCAAACTTGTGTGGAACTGCCTATTAAAACTTGACTTTGACAAATCATTTTGTCATAATTTCACCAAAACATCATTTTTAAGCCCCCAAAATAATGAAAAGTGTATTTCAAGATCGATTTCTGAAACTTTTCTGCAAACCAAAATTTCTAAGTAACTAGTCAAACTTGTATGAAACTGCCTAGTAAAACTTGACTTTGACAAATCAGTTTTTCAAAAACTCACCAAAACATCATTTTTTAGCCCCCAAAACAATGAAAAGTGCATTTCAAGATCGATTTCTGAAACTTTTCTGCAAACCAAAATTTCTAAGTAACTAGTCAAACTTGTATGAAACTGCCTAGTAAAACTTGACATTGACAAATCAGTTTTTCAAAAACTCACCAAAACATCATTTTTTAGCCCCCAAAACAATGAAAAGTGCATTTCAAGATCGATTTCTGAAACTTTTCTGCAAACCAAAATTTCATTGTAACTAGTCAAACTTGTGTGGAACTGCCTATTAAAACTCGACTTTGACAAATAATTTTTTCAAAAACTCACCAAAACATCATTTTTAAGCCCCCAAAATAATGAAAAGTGCATTTCAAGATCGATTTCTGAAACTTTTCTGCAAACCAAAATTTCTAAGTAACTAGTCAAACTTGTATGAAACTGCCTATTAAAACTTGACTTTGACAAATCAGTTTTTCAAAAACTCACCAAAACATCATTTTTTAGCCCCCAAAACAATGAAAAGTGCATTTCAAGATCGATTTCTGAAACTTTTCTGCAAACCAAAATTTCATTGTAACTAGTCAAACTTGTGTGGAACTGCCTATTAAAACTCGACTTTGACAAATATTTTTTTCAAAAACTCACCAAAACATCATTTTTAAGCCCCCAAAATAATGAAAAGTGCATTTCAAGATCGATTTCTGAAACTTTTCTGCAAACCAAAATTTCAATGTAACTAGTCAAACTTGTATGGAGCTGCGTAATAAAACTTGACTTTGACAAATCAGTTTATCATAAACTCACCAAAACATAATTTTTAAGCCCCCAAAATAATGAAAAGTGCATTTCAAGATCGATTTCTGACACTTTTCTGCAAACCAAAATTTCAATGTAACTAGTCAAACTTGTATGGAGCTGCGTAATAAAACTTGACTTTGACAAATCATTTTGTCATAAACTCACCAAAACATCATTTTTAAGCCCCCAAAATAATGAAAAGTGCATTTCAAGATCGATTTCTGAAACTTTTCTGCAAACCAAAATTTCAATGTAACTAGTCAAACTTGTGTGAAACTGCCTATTAAAACTTGACTTTGACAAATCAGTTTTTCAAAAACTCACCAAAACATCATTTTTTAGCCCCCAAAACAATGAAAAGTGTATTTCAAGATCGATTTCTGAAACTTTTCTGCAAACCAAAATTTCATTGTAACTAGTCAAACTTGTGTGAAACTGCCTATTAAAACTCGACTTTGACAAATAATTTTTTCAAAAACTCACCAAAACATCATTTTTAAGCCCCCAAAATAATGAAAAGTGCATTTCAAGATCGATTTCTGAAACTTTTCTGCAAACCAAAATTTCAATGTAACTAGTCAAACTTGTGTGGAACTGCCTATTAAAACTCGACTTTGACAAATAATTTTTTCAAAAACTCACCAAAACATCATTTTTAAGCCCCCAAAATAATGAAAAGTGCATTTCAAGATCGATTTCTGAAACTTTTCTGCAAACCAAAATTTCAATGTAACTAGTCAAACTTGTATGGAGCTGCGTAATAAAACTTGACTTTGACAAATCATTTTGTCATAAACTCACCAAAACATCATTTTTTAGCCCCCAAAACAATGAAAAGTGTATTTCAAGATCGATTTCTGAAACTTTTCTGCAAACCAAAATTTCATTGTAACTAGTCAAACTTGTGTGAAACTGCCTATTAAAACTTGACTTTGACAAATCAGTTTTTCAAAAACTCACCAAAACATCATTTTTTAGCCCCCAAAACAATGAAAAGTGCATTTCAAGATCGATTTCTGAAACTTTTCTGCAAACCAAAATTTCATTGTAACTAGTCAAACTTGTGTGGAACTGCCTATTAAAACTCGACTTTGACAAATAATTTTTTCAAAAACTCACCAAAACATCATTTTTAAGCCCCCAAAATAATGAAAAGTGCATTTCAAGATCGATTTCTGAAACTTTTCTGCAAACCAAAATTTCAATGTAACTAGTCAAACTTGTATGGAGCTGCGTAATAAAACTTGACTTTGACAAATCATTTTGTCATAAACTCACCAAAACATCATTTTTAAGCCCCCAAAATAATGAAAAGTGCATTTCAAGATCGATTTCTGACACTTTTCTGCAAACCAAAATTTCAATGTAACTAGTCAAACTTGTATGGAGCTGCGTAATAAAACTTGACTTTGACAAATCATTTTGTCTTAAACTCACCAAAACATCATTTTTAAGCCCCCAAAATAATGAAAAGTGCATTTCAAGATCGATTTCTGAAACTTTTCTGCAAACCAAAATTTCAATGTAACTAGTCAAACTTGTATGGAACTGCCAATTAAAACTTGACTTTGACAAGTCATTTTTTCAAAAACTCACCAAAACATCATTTTTAAGCCCCCAAAATAATGAAAAGTGCATTTCAAGATCGATTTCTGAAACTTTTCTGCAAACCAAAATTTCAATGTAACTAGTCAAACTTGTGTGGAACTGCCAATTAAAACTTGACTTTGACAAGACATTTTTTCAAAAACTCACAAAAACATCATTTTTAAGCCCCCAATATAATGAAAAGTGCATTTCAAGATCGATTTCTGAAACTGTTCTGCAAACCATAATTTCAATGTTACTAATAAAACTTGCATGCAACTGCCTTTTAAAACTTGACTTTGACAAATCATTTTTTCATAAACTCACCAAAACATCGTTTTTAAGCCCCCAAAATAATGAAAAGTGCATTCCAAGATCGATTTCAGAAACTGTTCTGCAAACTATTATTTCATTGTTACTAATAAAACTTGCATGCAACTGCCTATTAAAACTTGACTTTGACAAATCAGTTTTTCATAAACTCACCAAAACATCATTTTTTAGCCATCAAAACAATGAAAAGTGCATTTCAAGATCGATTTCTGAAACTTTTCTGCAATCCAAAATTTTTAAGTAACTAGTCAAACTTGTGTGGAACTGCCTATTAAAACTCGACTTTGACAAATAATTTTTTCAAAAACTCACCAAAACATCTTTTTTAAGCCCCCAAAATAATGAAAAGTGCATTTCAAGATCGATTTCTGAAACTTTTCTGCAAACCAAAATTTCAATGTAACTAGTCAAACTTGTGTGGAACTGCCAATTAAAACTTGACTTTGACAAGTCATTTTTTCAAAAACTCACCAAAACATCATTTTTAAGCCCCCAAAATAATGAAAAGTGCATTTCAAGATCGATTTCTGAAACTTTTCTGCAAACCAAAATTTCAATGTAACTAGTCAAACTTGTGTGGAACTGCCAATTAAAACTCGACTTTGACAAGTCATTTTTTCAAAAACTCACCAAAACATCATTTTTAAGCCCCCAATATAATGAAAAGTGCATTTCAAGATCGATTTCTGAAACTTTTCTGCAAACCAAAATTTCAATGTAACTAGTCAAACTTGTGTGGAACTGCCAATTAAAACTTGACTTTGACAAGACATTTTTTCAAAAACTCACAAAAACATCATTTTTTAGCCCCCAAAATAATGAAAAGTGCATTTCAAGATTGATTTCTGAAACTTTTCTGCAAACCAAAATTTCATTGTAACTAGTCAAACTTGTGTGGAACTGCCTATTAAAACTTGACTTTGACAAATAATTTTTTTCAAAAACTCACCAAAACATCATTTTTAAGCCCCCAAAATAATGAAAAGTGCATTTCAAGATCGATTTCTGAAACTTTTCTGCAAACCAAAATTTCAATGTAACTAGTCAAACTTGTGTGGAACTGCCAATTAAAACTTGACTTTGACAAGTCATTTTTTCAAAAACTCACCAAAACATCATTTTTAAGCCCCCAAAATAATGAAAAGTGCATTTCAAGATCGATTTCTGAAACTTTTCTGCAAACCAAAATTTCAATGTAACTAGTCAAACTTGTGTGGAACTGCCAATTAAAACTCGACTTTGACAAGTCATTTTTTCAAAAACTCACCAAAACATCATTTTTAAGCCCCCAAAATAATGAAAAGTGCATTTCAAGATCGATTTCTGAAACTTTTCTGCAAACCAAAATTTCAATGTAACTAGTCAAACTTGTGTGGAACTGCCAATTAAAACTCGACTTTGACAAGTCATTTTTTCAAAAACTCACCAAAACATCATTTTTAAGCCCCCAAAATAATGAAAAGTGCATTTCAAGATCGATTTCTGAAACTTTTCTGCAAACCAAAATTTCAATGTAACTAGTCAAACTTGTGTGGAACTGCCAATTAAAACTTGACTTTGACAAGACATTTTTTCAAAAACTCACAAAAACATCATTTTTTAGCCCCCAAAATAATGAAAAACGCATTTCAAGATCGATTTCTGAAACTTTTCTGCAAAACAAAATTTCAATGTGACTAGTCAAACTTGTATGGAACTGCCTAATAAAACTTGACTTTGACAAATCATTTTTTCATAAACTCACCAAAACATCATTTTTAAGCCCCCAAAATAATGAAAAGTGCATTTCAAGATCGATTTCTGAAACTTTTCTGCAAACCAAAATTTCAATGTAACTAGTCAAACTTGTGTGGAACTGCCAATTAAAACTCGACTTTGACAAGTCATTTTTTCAAAAACTCACCAAAACATCATTTTTAAGCCCCCAAAATAATGAAAAGTGCATTTCAAGATCGATTTCTGAAACTTTTCTGCAAACCAAAATTTCAATGTAACTAGTCAAACTTGTGTGGAACTGCCAATTAAAACTCGACTTTGACAAGTCATTTTTTCAAAAACTCACCAAAACATCATTTTTAAGCCCCCAAAATAATGAAAAGTGCATTTCAAGATCGATTTCTGAAACTTTTCTGCAAACCAAAATTTCAATGTAACTAGTCAAACTTGTGTGGAACTGCCTAATAAAACTTGACTTTGACAAGTCATTTTTTCAAAAACTCACCAAAACATCATTTTTAAGCCCCCAAAATAATGAAAAGTGCATTTCAAGATCGATTTCTGAAACTTTTCTGCAAACCAAAATTTCAATGTAACTAGTCAAACTTGTGTGGAACTGCCAATTAAAACTCGACTTTGACAAGTCATTTTTTCAAAAACTCACCAAAACATCATTTTTAAGCCCCCAAAATAATGAAAAGTGCATTTCAAGATCGATTTCTGAAACTTTTCTGCAAACCAAAATTTCAATGTAACTAGTCAAACTTGTGTGGAACTGCCAATTAAAACTCGACTTTGACAAGTCATTTTTTCAAAAACTCACCAAAACATCATTTTTAAGCCCCCAAAATAATGAAAAGTGCATTTCAAGATCGATTTCTGAAACTTTTCTGCAAACCAAAATTTCAATGTAACTAGTCAAACTTGTGTGGAACTGCCAATTAAAACTTGACTTTGACAAGACATTTTTTCAAAAACTCACAAAAACATCATTTTTTAGCCCCCAAAATAATGAAAAGTGCATTTCAAGATCGATTTCTGAAACTTTTCTGCAAACCAAAATTTCAATGTAACTAGTCAAACTTGTGTGGAACTGCCAATTAAAACTTGACTTTGACAAGTCATTTTTTCAAAAACTCACCAAAACATCATTTTTAAGCCCCCAAAATAATGAAAAGTGCATTTCAAGATCGATTTCTGAAACTTTTCTGCAAACCAAAATTTCAATGTAACTACTCAAACTTGTGTGGAACTGCCAATTAAAACTCGACTTTGACAAGTCATTTTTTCAAAAACTCACCAAAACATCATTTTTAAGCCCCCAAAATAATGAAAAGTGCATTTCAAGATCGATTTCTGAAACTTTTCTGCAAACCAAAATTTCAATGTAACTAGTCAAACTTGTGTGGAACTGCCAATTAAAACTCGACTTTGACAAGTCATTTTTTCAAAAACTCACCAAAACATCATTTTTAAGCCCCCAAAATAATGAAAAGTGCATTTCAAGATCGATTTCTGAAACTTTTCTGCAAACCAAAATTTCAATGTAACTAGTCAAACTTGTGTGGAACTGCCAATTAAAACTTGACTTTGACAAGTCATTTTTTCAAAAACTCACCAAAACATCATTTTTAAGCCCCCAAAATAATGAAAAGTGCATTTCAAGATCGATTTCTGAAACTTTTCTGCAAACCAAAATTTCAATGTAACTAGTCAAACTTGTGTGGAACTGCCAATTAAAACTCGACTTTGACAAGTCATTTTTTCAAAAACTCACCAAAACATCATTTTTAAGCCCCCAAAATAATGAAAAGTGCATTTCAAGATCGATTTCTGAAACTTTTCTGCAAACCAAAATTTCAATGTAACTAGTCAAACTTGTGTGGAACTGCCAATTAAAACTCGACTTTGACAAGTCATTTTTTTAAAAAACTCACCAAAACATCATTTTTAAGCCCCCAAAATAATGAAAAGTGCATTTCAAGATCGATTTCTGAAACTTTTCTGCAAACCAAAATTTCAATGTAACTAGTCAAACTTGTGTGGAACTGCCAATTAAAACTTGACTTTGACAAGACATTTTTTCAAAAACTCACAAAAACATCATTTTTTAGCCCCCAAAATAATGAAAAACGCATTTCAAGATCGATTTCTGAAACTTTTCTGCAAAACAAAATTTCAATGTGACTAGTCAAACTTGTATGGAACTGCCTAATAAAACTTGACTTTGACAAATCATTTTTTCATAAACTCACCAAAACATCATTTTTAAGCCCCCAAAATAATGAAAAGTGCATTTCAAGATCGATTTCTGAAACTTTTCTGCAAACCAAAATTTCAATGTAACTAGTCAAACTTGTGTGGAACTGCCAATTAAAACTCGACTTTGACAAGTCATTTTTTCAAAAACTCACCAAAACATCATTTTTAAGCCCCCAAAATAATGAAAAGTGCATTTCAAGATCGATTTCTGAAACTTTTCTGCAAACCAAAATTTCAATGTAACTAGTCAAACTTGTGTGGAACTGCCAATTAAAACTTGACTTTGACAAGACATTTTTTCAAAAACTCACAAAAACATCATTTTTTAGCCCCCAAAATAATGAAAAGTGCATTTCAAGATCGATTTCTGAAACTTTTCTGCAAACCAAAATTTCAATGTAACTAGTCAAACTTGTGTGGAACTGCCAATTAAAACTTGACTTTGACAAGTCATTTTTTCAAAAACTCACCAAAACATCATTTTTAAGCCCCCAAAATAATGAAAAGTGCATTTCAAGATCGATTTCTGAAACTTTTCTGCAAACCAAAATTTCAATGTAACTAGTCAAACTTGTGTGGAACTGCCAATTAAAACTCGACTTTGACAAGTCATTTTTTCAAAAACTCACCAAAACATCATTTTTAAGCCCCCAAAATAATGAAAAGTGCATTTCAAGATCGATTTCTGAAACTTTTCTGCAAACCAAAATTTCAATGTAACTAGTCAAACTTGTGTGGAACTGCCAATTAAAACTCGACTTTGACAAGTCATTTTTTCAAAAACTCACCAAAACATCATTTTTAAGCCCCCAAAATAATGAAAAGTGCATTTCAAGATCGATTTCTGAAACTTTTCTGCAAACCAAAATTTCAATGTAACTAGTCAAACTTGTGTGGAACTGCCAATTAAAACTCGACTTTGACAAGTCATTTTTTCAAAAACTCACCAAAACATCATTTTTAAGCCCCCAAAATAATGAAAAGTGCATTTCAAGATCGATTTCTGAAACTTTTCTGCAAACCAAAATTTCAATGTAACTAGTCAAACTTGTGTGGAACTGCCAATTAAAACTTGACTTTGACAAGACATTTTTTCAAAAACTCACAAAAACATCATTTTTTAGCCCCCAAAATAATGAAAAACGCATTTCAAGATCGATTTCTGAAACTTTTCTGCAAACCAAAATTTCAATGTAACTAGTCAAACTTGTGTGGAACTGCCAATTAAAACTCGACTTTGACAAGTCATTTTTTCAAAAACTCACCAAAACATCATTTTTAAGCCCCCAAAATAATGAAAAGTGCATTTCAAGATCGATTTCTGAAACTTTTCTGCAAACCAAAATTTCAATGTAACTAGTCAAACTTGTGTGGAACTGCCAATTAAAACTCGACTTTGACAAGTCATTTTTTCAAAAACTCACCAAAACATCATTTTTAAGCCCCCAAAATAATGAAAAGTGCATTTCAAGATCGATTTCTGAAACTTTTCTGCAAACCAAAATTTCAATGTAACTAGTCAAACTTGTGTGGAACTGCCAATTAAAACTTGACTTTGACAAGACATTTTTTCAAAAACTCACAAAAAACATCATTTTTAGCCCCCAAAATAATGAAAAGTGCATTTCAAGATTGATTTCTGAAACTTTTCTGCAAACCAAAATTTCAATGTAACTAGTCAAACTTGTGTGGAACTGCCAATTAAAACTTGACTTTGACAAGTCATTTTTTCAAAAACTCACCAAAACATCATTTTTAAGCCCCCAAAATAATGAAAAGTGCATTTCAAGATCGATTTCTGAAACTTTTCTGCAAACCAAAATTTCAATGTAACTAGTCAAACTTGTGTGGAACTGCCAATTAAAACTCGACTTTGACAAGTCATTTTTTCAAAAACTCACCAAAACATCATTTTTAAGCCCCCAAAATAATGAAAAGTGCATTTCAAGATCGATTTCTGAAACTTTTCTGCAAACCAAAATTTCAATGTAACTAGTCAAACTTGTGTGGAACTGCCAATTAAAACTCGACTTTGACAAGTCATTTTTTCAAAAACTCACCAAAACATCATTTTTAAGCCCCCAAAATAATGAAAAGTGCATTTCAAGATCGATTTCTGAAACTTTTCTGCAAACCAAAATTTCAATGTAACTAGTCAAACTTGTGTGGAACTGCCAATTAAAACTTGACTTTGACAAGTCATTTTTTCAAAAACTCACCAAAACATCATTTTTAAGCCCCCAAAATAATGAAAAGTGCATTTCAAGATCGATTTCTGAAACTTTTCTGCAAACCAAAATTTCAATGTAACTAGTCAAACTTGTGTGGAACTGCCAATTAAAACTCGACTTTGACAAGTCATTTTTTCAAAAACTCACCAAAACATCATTTTTAAGCCCCCAAAATAATGAAAAGTGCATTTCAAGATCGATTTCTGAAACTTTTCTGCAAACCAAAATTTCAATGTAACTAGTCAAACTTGTGTGGAACTGCCAATTAAAACTCGACTTTGACAAGTCATTTTTTCAAAAACTCACCAAAACATCATTTTTAAGCCCCCAAAATAATGAAAAGTGCATTTCAAGATCGATTTCTGAAACTTTTCTGCAAACCAAAATTTCAATGTAACTAGTCAAACTTGTGTGGAACTGCCAATTAAAACTTGACTTTGACAAGACATTTTTTCAAAAACTCACAAAAACATCATTTTTTAGCCCCCAAAATAATGAAAAACGCATTTCAAGATCGATTTCTGAAACTTTTCTGCAAAACAAAATTTCAATGTGACTAGTCAAACTTGTATGGAACTGCCTAATAAAACTTGACTTTGACAAATCATTTTTTCATAAACTCACCAAAACATCATTTTTAAGCCCCCAAAATAATGAAAAGTGCATTTCAAGATCGATTTCTGAAACTTTTCTGCAAACCAAAATTTCAATGTAACTAGTCAAACTTGTGTGGAACTGCCAATTAAAACTCGACTTTGACAAGTCATTTTTTCAAAAACTCACCAAAACATCATTTTTAAGCCCCCAAAATAATGAAAAGTGCATTTCAAGATCGATTTCTGAAACTTTTCTGCAAACCAAAATTTCAATGTAACTAGTCAAACTTGTGTGGAACTGCCAATTTAAACTCGACTTTGACAAGTCATTTTTTCAAAAACTCACCAAAACATCATTTTTAAGCCCCGAAAATAATGAAAAGTGCATTTCAAGATCGATTTCTGAAACTTTTCTGCAAACCAAAATTTCAATGTAACTAGTCAAACTTGTGTGGAACTGCCTAATAAAACTTGACTTTGACAAGTCATTTTTTCAAAAACTCACCAAAACATCATTTTTAAGCCCCCAAAATAATGAAAAGTGCATTTCAAGATCGATTTCTGAAACTTTTCTGCAAACCAAAATTTCAATGTAACTAGTCAAACTTGTGTGGAACTGCCAATTAAAACTCGACTTTGACAAGTCATTTTTTCAAAAACTCACCAAAACATCATTTTTAAGCCCCCAAAATAATGAAAAGTGCATTTCAAGATCGATTTCTGAAACTTTTCTGCAAACCAAAATTTCAATGTAACTAGTCAAACTTGTGTGGAACTGCCAATTAAAACTCGACTTTGACAAGTCATTTTTTCAAAAACTCACCAAAACATCATTTTTAAGCCCCCAAAATAATGAAAAGTGCATTTCAAGATCGATTTCTGAAACTTTTCTGCAAACCAAAATTTCAATGTAACTAGTCAAACTTGTGTGGAACTGCCAATTAAAACTTGACTTTGACAAGACATTTTTTCAAAAACTCACAAAAACATCATTTTTTAGCCCCCAAAATAATGAAAAACGCATTTCAAGATCGATTTCTGAAACTTTTCTGCAAAACAAAATTTCAATGTGACTAGTCAAACTTGTATGGAACTGCCTAATAAAACTTGACTTTGACAAATCATTTTTTCATAAACTCACCAAAACATCATTTTTAAGCCCCCAAAATAATGAAAAGTGCATTTCAAGATCGATTTCTGAAACTTTTCTGCAAACCAAAATTTCAATGTAACTAGTCAAACTTGTGTGGAACTGCCAATTAAAACTCGACTTTGACAAGTCATTTTTTCAAAAACTCACCAAAACATCATTTTTAAGCCCCCAAAATAATGAAAAGTGCATTTCAAGATCGATTTCTGAAACTTTTCTGCAAACCAAAATTTCAATGTAACTAGTCAAACTTGTGTGGAACTGCCAATTAAAACTTGACTTTGACAAGTCATTTTCAAAAACTCACCAAAACATCATTTTTAAGCCCCCAAAATAATGAAAAGTGCATTTCAAGATCGATTTCTGAAACTTTTCTGCAAACCAAAATTTCAATGTAACTAGTCAAACTTGTGTGGAACTGCCAATTAAAACTTGACTTTGACAAGACATTTTTTCAAAAACTCACAAAAACATCATTTTTTAGCCCCCAAAATAATGAAAAGTGCATTTCAAGATTGATTTCTGAAACTTTTCTGCAAACCAAAATTTCATTGTAACTAGTCAAACTTGTGTGGAACTGCCTATTAAAACTTGACTTTGACAAATAATTTTTTTCAAAAACTCACCAAAACATCTTTTTTAAGCCCCCAAAATAATGAAAAGTGCATTTCAAGATCGATTTCTGAAACTTTTCTGCAAACCAAAATTTCAATGTAACTAGTCAAACTTGTGTGGAACTGCCAATTAAAACTTGACTTTGACAAGTCATTTTTTCAAAAACTCACCAAAACATCATTTTTAAGCCCCCAAAATAATGAAAAGTGCATTTCAAGATCGATTTCTGAAACTTTTCTGCAAACCAAAATTTCAATGTAACTAGTCAAACTTGTGTGGAACTGCCAATTAAAACTCGACTTTGACAAGTCATTTTTTCAAAAACTCACCAAAACATCATTTTTAAGCCCCCAAAATAATGAAAAGTGCATTTCAAGATCGATTTCTGAAACTTTTCTGCAAACCAAAATTTCAATGTAACTAGTCAAACTTGTGTGGAACTGCCAATTAAAACTTGACTTTGACAAGACATTTTTTCAAAAACTCACAAAAACATCATTTTTTAGCCCCCAAAAAAATGAAAAAACGCATTTCAAGATCGATTTCTGAAACTTTTCTGCAAAACAAAATTTCAATGTGACTAGTCAAACTTGTATGGAACTGCCTAATAAAACTTGACTTTGACAAATCATTTTTTCATAAACTCACCAAAACATCATTTTTAAGCCCCCAAAATAATGAAAAGTGCATTTCAAGATCGATTTCTGAAACTTTTCTGCAAACCAAAATTTCTATGTAACTAGTCAAACTTGTGTGGAACTGCCTATTAAAACTCGACTTTGACAAGTCATTTTTTCAAAAACTCACCAAAACATCATTTTTAAGCCCCCAATATAATGAAAAGTGCATTTCAAGATCGATTTCTGAAACTTTTCTGCAAACCAAAATTTCAATGTAACTAGTCAAACTTGTGTGGAACTGCCTATTAAAACTTGACTTTGACAAGTCATTTTTTCAAAAACTCACCAAAACATCATTTTTTAGCCCCCAAAATAATGAAAAGTGCATTTCAAGATTGATTTCTGAAACTTTTCTGCAAACCAAAATTTCATTGTAACTAGTCAAACTTGTGTGGAACTGCCTATTAAAACTTGACTTTGACAAATAATTTTTTTCAAAAACTCACCAAAACATCATTTTTTAGCGCCCAAAATAATGAAAAACGCATTTCAAGATCGATTTCTGAAACTTTTCTGCAAAACAAAATTTCAATGTGACTAGTCAAACTTGTATGGAACTGCCTAATAAAACTTGACTTTGACAAATCATTTTGTCTTAAACTCACCAAAACATCATTTTTAAGCCCCCAAAATAATGAAAAGTGCATTTCAAGATCGATTTCTGAAACTTTTCTGCAATCCAAAATTTCTATGTAACTAGTCAAACTTGTGTGGAACTGCCAATTAAAACTTGACTTTGACAAGTCATTTTTTCAAAAACTCACCAAAACATCATTTTTTAGCCCCCAAAACAATGATAAGTGCATTCCAAGATCGATTTCTGAAACTTTTCTGCAAACCAAAATTTCTATGTACCTAGTCAAACTTGTGTGGAACTGCCTATTAAAACTCGACTTTGACAAGTCATTTTTTCAAAAACTCACCAAAACATCATTTTTTAGCCCCCAAAACAATGAAAAGTGCATTCCAAGATCGATTTCTGAAACTTTTCTGCAAACCAAAATTTCAATGTAACTAGTCAAACTTGTGTGGAACTGCCAATTAAAATTTGACTTTGACAAGTCATTTTTTCAAAAACTCACCAAAACATCATTTTTAAGCCCCCAAAATAATGAAAAGTGCATTTCAAGATCGATTTCTGAAACTTTCCTGCAAACCAAAATTTCAATGTAACTAGTCAAACTTGTGTGGAACTGCCAATTAAAACTTGACTTTGACAAGTCATTTTTTCAAAAACTCACCAAAACATCATTTTTAAGCCCCCAAAATAATGAAAAGTGCATTTCAAGATCGATTTCTGAAACTTTTCTGCAAACCAAAATTTCAATGTAACTAGTCAAACTTGTGTGGAACTGCCTATTAAAACTTGACTTTGACAAATCATTTTTTTCATAAACTCACCAAAACATCATTTTTTAGCCCCCAAAACAATGAAAAGTGCATTCCTAGATCGATTTCTGAAACTTTTCTGCAAACCAAAATTTCAATGTAACTAGTCAAACTTGTGTGGAACTGCCTATTAAAACTTGACTTTGACAAATAATTTTTTCAAAAACTCACCAAAACATCATTTTTTAGCCCCCAAAATAATGAAAAGTGCATTTCAAGATCGATTTCTGAAACTTTTCTGCAAACCAAAATTTCAATGTAACTAGTCAAACTTGTATTTAGCTGCGTAATAAAACTTGACTTTGACAAATCATTTTGTCTTAAACTCACCAAAACATCATTTTTAAGCCCCCAAAATAATGAAAAGTGCATTTCAAGATCGATTTCTGACACTTTTCTGCAAACCAAAATTTCAATGTAACTAGTCAAACTTGTGTGGAACTGCCTATTAAAACTTGACTTTGACAAATAATTTTTTCAAAAACTCACCAAAACATCATTTTTAAGCCCCCAAAATAATGAAAAGTGCATTTCAAGATCGATTTCTGAAACTTTTCTGCAAACCAAAATTTCAATGTAACTAGTCAAACTTGTTTGCAAGCTGCCTATTAAAACTTGACTTTGACAAATAATTTTTTTCATAAACTCACCAACACATCATTTTTTAGCCCCCAAAATAATGAAAAGTGCATTTCAAGATCGATTTCTGACACTTTTCTGCATACCAAAATTTCAATGTAACTAGTCAAACTTGTGTGGAACTGCCAATTAAAACTTGACTTTGACAAGTCATTTTTTCAACAACTCACCAAAACATCATTTTTAAGCCCCCAAAATAATGAAAAGTGCATTTCAAGATCGATTTCTGAAACTTTTCTGCAAACCAAAATTTCAATGTAACTAGTCAAACTTGTTTGCAAGCTGCCTATTAAAACTTGACTTTGACAAATAATTTTTTTCATAAACTCACCAACACATCATTTTTTAGCCCCCAAAATAATGAAAAGTGCATTTCAAGATCGATTTCTGACACTTTTCTGCATACCAAAATTTCAATGTAACTAGTCAAACTTGTGTGGAACTGCCAATTAAAACTTGACTTTGACAAGTCATTTTTTCAACAACTCACCAAAACATCATTTTTTAGCCCCCAAAATAATGAAAAGTGCATTTCAAGATCGATTTCTGAAACTTTTCTGCAAACCAAAATTTCAATGTAACTAGTCAAACTTGTATGCAAGCTGCCTATTAAAACTTGACTTTGACAAATCATTTTTTTCATAAACTCACCAAAACATCATTTTTTAGCCCCCAAAATAATGAAAAGTGCATTTCAAGATCGATTTCTGAAACTTTTCTGCAAACCAAAATTTCAATGTAACTAGTCAAACTTGTGTTGAACTGCCAATTAAAACTTGACTTTGACAAATAATTTTTTTTCAAAAACTCACCAAAACATCATTTTTTAGCCCCCAAAATAATGAAAAGTGCATTTCAAGATCGATTTCTGAAACTTTTCTGCAAACCAAAATTTCAATGTAACTAGTCAAACTTGTATGCAAGCTGCCTATTAAAACTTGACTTTGACAAATCATTTTTTTCATAAACTCACCAAAACATCATTTTTTAGCCCCCAAAATAATGAAAAGTGCATTTCAAGATCGATTTCTGAAACTTTTCTGCAAACCAAAATTTCAATGTAACTAGTCAAACTTGTTTGCAAGCTGCCTATTAAAACTTGACTTTGACAAATAATTTTTTTCATAAACTCACCAACACATCATTTTTTAGCCCCCAAAATAATGAAAAGTGCATTTCAAGATCGATTTCTGACACTTTTCTGCATACCAAAATTTCAATGTAACTAGTCAAACTTGTGTGGAACTGCCAATTAAAACTTGACTTTGACAAGTCATTTTTTCAACAACTCACCAAAACATCATTTTTTAGCCCCCAAAATAATGAAAAGTGCATTTCAAGATCGATTTCTGAAACTTTTCTGCAAACCAAAATTTCAATGTAACTAGTCAAACTTGTGTTGAACTGCCAATTAAAACTTGACTTTGACAAATAATTTTTTTTCAAAAACTCACCAAAACATCATTTTTTAGCCCCCAAAATAATGAAAAGTGCATTTCAAGATCGATTTCTGAAACTTTTCTGCAAACCAAAATTTCAATGTAACTAGTCAAACTTGTGTTGAACTGCCAATTAAAACTTGACTTTGACAAATAATTTTTTTTCAAAAACTCACCAAAACATCATTTTTTAGCCCCCAAAATAATGAAAAGTGCATTTCAAGATCGATTTCTGAAACTTTTCTGCAAACCAAAATTTCAATGTAACTAGTCAAACTTGTATGCAAGCTGCCTATTAAAACTTGACTTTGACAAGTCATTTTTTTTAAAAAACTCACCAAAACATAATTTTTAAGCCCCCAAAATAATGAAAAGTGCATTTCAAGATCGATTTCTGAAACTTTTCTGCAAACCAAAATTTCATTGTAACTAGTCAAACTTGTATGCAAGCTGCCTATTAAAACTTGACTTTGACAAATCATTTTTTTCATAAACTCACCAAAACATCATTTTTTAGCCCCCAAAATAATGAAAAGTGCATTTCAAGATTGATTTCTGAAACTTTTCTGCAAACCAAAATTTCAATGTAACTAGTCAAACTTGTGTGGAACTGCCTATTAAAACTTGGCTTTGACAAGTCATTTTTTCAAAAACTCACCAAAACATCATTTTTTAGCCCCCAAAATAATGAAAAGTGCATTTCAAGATCGATTTCTGAAACTTTTCTGCAAACCAAAATTTCAATGTAACTAGTCAAACTTGTGTGGAACTGCCTATTAAAACTTGACTTTGACAAGTCATTTTTTCAAAAACTCACCAAAACATCATTTTTTAGCCCCCAAAATAATGAAAAGTGCATTTCAAGATCGATTTCTGAAACTTTTCTGCAAACCAAAATTTCAATGTAACTAGTCAAACTTGTATGGAACTGCCTATTAAAACTTGGCTTTGACAAGTCATTTTTTCAAAAACTCACCAAAACATCATTTTTTAGCCCCCAAAATAATGAAAAGTGCATTTCAAGATCGATTTCTGAAACTTTTCTGCAAACCAAAATTTCAATGTAACTAGTCAAACTTGTATGGAACTGCCTATTAAAACTTGACTTTGACAAGTCATTTTTTCAAAAACTCACCAAAACATCATTTTTTAGCCCCCAAAATAATGAAAAGTGCATTTCAAGATTGATTTCTGACACTTTTCTGCAAACCAAAATTTCAATGTAACTAGTCAAACTTGTATGGAACTGCCTATTAAAACTTGACTTTGACAAGTCATTTTTTCAAAAACTCACCAAAACATCATTTTTTAGCCCCCAAAATAATGAAAAGTGCATTTCAAGATCGATTTCTGACACTTTTCTGCAAACCAAAATTTCAATGTAACTAGTCAAACTTGTATGGAGCTGCGTAATAAAACTTGACTTTGACAAATCATTTTTTCATAAACTCACCAAAACATCATTTTTAAGCCCCCAAAATAATGAAACGTGCATTTCAAGATCGATTTCTGAAACTTTTCTGCAAACCAAAATTTCAATGTAACTAGTCAAACTTGTGTGGAACTGCCTATTAAAACTTGACTTTGACAAGTCATTTTTTCAAAAACTCACCGAAACATAATTTTTTAGCCCCCAAAATAATGAAAAGTGCATTTCAAGATTGATTTCTGAAACTTTTCTGCAAACCAAAATTTCAATGTAACTAGTCAAACTTGTATGGAACTGCCTATTAAAACTTGACTTTGACAAATCATTTTTTCATAAACTCACCAAAACATCATTTTTAAGCCCCCAAAATAATGAAACGTGCATTTCAAGATCGATTTCTGAAACTTTTCTGCAAACCAAAATTTCAATGTAACTAGTCAAACTTGTGTGGAACTGCCTATTAAAACTTGACTTTGACAAGTCATTTTTTCAAAAACTCACCGAAACATAATTTTTAGCCCCCAAAATAATGAAAAGTGCATTTCAAGATTGATTTCTGAAACTTTTCTGCAAACCAAAATTTCAATGTAACTAGTCAAACTTGTGTGGAACTGCCTATTAAAAATTGGCTTTGACAAGTCATTTTTTCAAAAACTCACCAAAACATCATTTTTTAGCCCCCAAAATAATGAAAAGTGCATTTCAAGATCGATTTCTGAAACTTTTCTGCAAACCAAAATTTCAATGTAACTAGTCAAACTTGTGTGGAACTGCCTATTAAAACTTGACTTTGACAAGTCATTTTTTCAAAAACTCACCGAAACATCATTTTTTAGCCCCCAAAATAATGAAAAGTGCATTTCAAGATTGATTTTTGAAACTTTTCTGCAAACCAAAATTTCAATGTAACTAGTCAAACTTGTGTGGAACTGCCTATTAAAACTTGACTTTGACAAGTCATTTTTTCAAAAACTCACCGAAACATCATTTTTTAGCCCCCAAAATAATGAAAAGTGCATTCCAAGATCGATTTCTGAAACTTTTCTGCAAACCAAAATTTCAATGTAACTAGTCAAACTTGTATGGAACTACCTATTAAAACTTGACTTTGACAAATCATTTTTTCATAAACTCACCAAAACATCATTTTTTAGCCCCCAAAATAATGAAAAGTGCATTTCAAGATCGATTTCAGAAACTTTTCTGCAAACCAAAATTTCAATGTTACTAGTCAAACTTGTATGCAAGTTGCCTTTTAAAACTCGACTTTGACAAATAATTTTTTTTAAAAACTCACCAAAACATCATATTTAAGCCCCCAAAATAATGAAAAGTGCATTTCAAGATCGATTTCTGAAACTTTTCTGCAAACCAAAATTTAAATGTAACTAATCAAACTTGTGTGGAACTGCCTATTAAAACTCGACTTTGACTAATAATTTTTTCACAAACTCACCAAAACATCATTTTTTAGCCCCCAAAATAATGAAAAGTGCATTTCAAGATTGATTTCTGAAACTTTTCTGCAAACCAAAATTTCAATGTAACTAGTCAAACTTGTGTGGAACTGCCTATTAAAACTTGACTTTGACAAATCATTTTTTCAAAAACTCACCGAAACATCATTTTTTAGCCCCCAAAATAATGAAAAGTGCATTTCAAGATTGATTTCTGAAACTTTTCTGCAAACCAAAATTTCAATGTAACTAGTCAAACTTGTGTGGAACTGCCTATTAAAACTTGACTTTGACAAGTCATTTTTTCAAAAACTCACCGAAACATCATTTTTTAGCCCCCAAAATAATGAAAAGTGCATTTCAAGATTGATTTCTGAAACTTTTCTGCAAACCAAAATTTCAATGTTACTAGTCAAACTTGTATGGAACTGCGTAATAAAACTTGACTTTGACCAATCAGTTTTTCAAAAACTCACCAAAACATCATTTTTAAGCCCCCAAAATAATGAAAAGTGTATTTCAAGATCGATTTCAGAAACTTTTCTGCAAACCAAAATTTCAATGTTACTAGTCAAACTTGTATGGAACTGCCTATTAAAACTTGACTTTGACAAATCAGTTTTTCATAAACTCAAAAACATCATTTTTTAGACCCCAAAATAATGAAAAGTGCATTTCGAGATCGATTTCTGAAACTTTTGTGCAAACCAAAATTTCAATGTAACTAGTCAAACTTGTATGGAACTGCGTAATAAAACTTGACTTTGACCAATCAGTTTTTCAAAAACTCACCGAAACATCATTTTTTAGCCCCAAAAATAATGAAAAGTGCATTTCAAGATTGATTTCTGAAACTTTTCTGCAAACCAAAATTTCAATGTAACTAGTCAAACTTGTGTGGAACTGCCTATTAAAACTTGACTTTGACAAGTCATTTTTTCAAAAACTCACCAAAACATCATTTTTTAGCCCCCAAAATAATGAAAAGTGCATTTCAAGATCGATTTCTGAAACTTTTCTGCAAACCAAAATTTCAATGTAACTAGTCAAACTTGTATGGAACTGCCTATTAAAACTTGACTTTGACAAATCATTTTTTCATAAACTCACCAAAACATCATTTTTTAGCCCCCAAAATAATGAAAAGTGCATTTCAAGATCGATTTCTGAAACTTTTCTGCAAACCAAAATTTCAATGTAACTAGTCAAACTTGTATGCAAGCTGCCTATTAAAACTTGACTTTGACAAATCATTTTTTTCATAAACTCACCAAAACATCATTTTTTAGCCCCCAAAATAATGAAAAGTGCATTTCAAGATCGATTTCTGAAACTTTTCTGCAAACCAAAATTTCAATGTAACTAGTCAAACTTGTGTTGAACTGCCAATTAAAACTTGACTTTGACAAATAATTTTTTTTCAAAAACTCACCAAAACATCATTTTTTAGCCCCCAAAATAATGAAAAGTGCATTTCAAGATCGATTTCTGAAACTTTTCTGCAAACCAAAATTTCAATGTAACTAGTCAAACTTGTATGCAAGCTGCCTATTAAAACTTGACTTTGACAAATCATTTTTTTCATAAACTCACCAAAACAACATTTTTTAGCCCCCAAAATAATGAAAAGTGCATTTCAAGATCGATTTCTGAAACTTTTCTGCAAACCAAAATTTCAATGTAACTAGTCAAACTTGTGTGGAACTGCCAATTAAAACTTGACTTTGACAAGTCATTTTTTTTAAAAAACTCACCAAAACATAATTTTTAAGCCCCCAAAATAATGAAAAGTGCATTTCAAGATCGATTTCTGAAACTTTTCTGCAAACCAAAATTTCATTGTAACTAGTCAAACTTGTATGCAAGCTGCCTATTAAAACTTGACTTTGACAAATCATTTTTTTCATAAACTCACCAAAACATCATTTTTTAGCCCCCAAAATAATGAAAAGTGCATTTCAAGATTGATTTCTGAAACTTTTCTGCAAACCAAAATTTCAATGTAACTAGTCAAACTTGTGTGGAACTGCCTATTAAAACTTGGCTTTGACAAGTCATTTTTTCAAAAACTCACCAAAACATCATTTTTTAGCCCCCAAAATAATGAAAAGTGCATTTCAAGATCGATTTCTGAAACTTTTCTGCAAACCAAAATTTCAATGTAACTAGTCAAACTTGTGTGGAACTGCCTATTAAAACTTGACTTTGACAAGTCATTTTTTCAAAAACTCACCAAAACATCATTTTTTAGCCCCCAAAATAATGAAAAGTGCATTTCAAGATCGATTTCTGAAACTTTTCTGCAAACCAAAATTTCAATGTAACTAGTCAAACTTGTATGGAACTGCCTATTAAAACTTGGCTTTGACAAGTCATTTTTTCAAAAACTCACCAAAACATCATTTTTTAGCCCCCAAAATAATGAAAAGTGCATTTCAAGATCGATTTCTGAAACTTTTCTGCAAACCAAAATTTCAATGTAACTAGTCAAACTTGTATGGAACTGCCTATTAAAACTTGACTTTGACAAGTCATTTTTTCATAAACTCACCAAAACATCATTTTTTAGCCCCCAAAATAATGAAAAGTGCATTTCAAGATTGATTTCTGACACTTTTCTGCAAACCAAAATTTCAATGTAACTAGTCAAACTTGTATGGAACTGCCTATTAAAACTTGACTTTGACAAGTCATTTTTTCAAAAACTCACCAAAACATCATTTTTTAGCCCCCAAAATAATGAAAAGTGCATTTCAAGATCGATTTCTGACACTTTTCTGCAAACCAAAATTTCAATGTAACTAGTCAAACTTGTATGGAGCTGCGTAATAAAACTTGACTTTGACAAATCATTTTTTCATAAACTCACCAAAACATCATTTTTAAGCCCCCAAAATAATGAAACGTGCATTTCAAGATCGATTTCTGAAACTTTTCTGCAAACCAAAATTTCAATGTAACTAGTCAAACTTGTGTGGAACTGCCTATTAAAACTTGACTTTGACAAGTCATTTTTTCAAAAACTCACCGAAACATAATTTTTTAGCCCCCAAAATAATGAAAAGTGCATTTCAAGATTGATTTCTGAAACTTTTCTGCAAACCAAAATTTCAATGTAACTAGTCAAACTTGTATGGAACTGCCTATTAAAACTTGACTTTGACAAATCATTTTTTCATAAACTCACCAAAA
Source organism: Anopheles marshallii (assembly GCF_943734725.1). NCBI lineage: Eukaryota > Metazoa > Arthropoda > Insecta > Diptera > Culicidae > Anopheles > Anopheles marshallii. The sequence continues at coordinate 118,823 of NW_026525846.1, read as the reverse complement.
CATCATTTTTAAGCCCCCAAAATAATGAAACGTGCATTTCAAGATCGATTTCTGAAACTTTTCTGCAAACCAAAATTTCAATGTAACTAGTCAAACTTGTGTGGAACTGCCTATTAAAACTTGACTTTGACAAGTCATTTTTTCAAAAACTCACCGAAACATAATTTTTTAGCCCCCAAAATAATGAAAAGTGCATTTCAAGATTGATTTCTGAAACTTTTCTGCAAACCAAAATTTCAATGTAACTAGTCAAACTTGTGTGGAACTGCCTATTAAAAATTGGCTTTGACAAGTCATTTTTTCAAAAACTCACCAAAACATCATTTTTTAGCCCCCAAAATAATGAAAAGTGCATTTCAAGATCGATTTCTGAAACTTTTCTGCAAACCAAAATTTCAATGTAACTAGTCAAACTTGTGTGGAACTGCCTATTAAAACTTGACTTTGACAAGTCATTTTTTCAAAAACTCACCGAAACATCATTTTTTAGCCCCCAAAATAATGAAAAGTGCATTTCAAGATTGATTTTTGAAACTTTTCTGCAAACCAAAATTTCAATGTAACTAGTCAAACTTGTGTGGAACTGCCTATTAAAACTTGACTTTGACAAGTCATTTTTTCAAAAACTCACCAAAACATCATTTTTTAGCCCCCAAAATAATGAAAAGTGCATTTCAAGATTGATTTCTGAAACTTTTCTGAAAACCAAAATTTCATTGTAACTAGTCAAACTTGTATGGAACTACCTATTAAAACTTGACTTTGACAAATCATTTTTTCATAAACTCACCAAAACATCATTTTTTAGCCCCCAAAATAATGAAAAGTGCATTTCAAGATCGATTTCTGAAACTTTTCTGCAAACCAAAATTTCAATGTAACTAGTCAAACTTGTGTGGAACTGCCTATTAAAACTTGACTTTGACAAGTCATTTTTTCAAAAACTCACCGAAACATCATTTTTTAGCCCCCAAAATAATGAAAAGTGCATTTCAAGATTGATTTTTGAAACTTTTCTGCAAACCAAAATTTCAATGTAACTAGTCAAACTTGTGTGGAACTGCCTATTAAAACTTGACTTTGACAAGTCATTTTTTCAAAAACTCACCAAAACATCATTTTTTAGCCCCCAAAATAATGAAAAGTGCATTTCAAGATCGATTTCTGAAACTTTTCTGCAAACCAAAATTTCAATGTAACTAGTCAAACTTGTATGGAACTACCTATTAAAACTTGACTTTGACAAATCATTTTTTCATAAACTCACCAAAACATCATTTTTTAGCCCCCAAAATAATGAAAAGTGCATTTCAAGATCGATTTCAGAAACTTTTCTGCAAACCAAAATTTCAATGTTACTAGTCAAACTTGTATGCAAGTTGCCTTTTAAAACTCGACTTTGACAAATAATTTTTTTTAAAAACTCACCAAAACATCATATTTAAGCCCCCAAAATAATGAAAAGTGCATTTCAAGATCGATTTCTGAAACTTTTCTGCAAACCAAAATTTAAATGTAACTAATCAAACTTGTGTGGAACTGCCTATTAAAACTCGACTTTGACTAATAATTTTTTCACAAACTCACCAAAACATCATTTTTTAGCCCCCAAAATAATGAAAAGTGCATTTCAAGATTGATTTCTGAAACTTTTCTGCAAACCAAAATTTCAATGTAACTAGTCAAACTTGTGTGGAACTGCCTATTAAAACTTGACTTTGACAAGTCATTTTTTCAAAAACTCACCGAAACATCATTTTTTAGCCCCCAAAATAATGAAAAGTGCATTTCAAGATTGATTTCTGAAACTTTTCTGCAAACCAAAATTTCAATGTAACTAGTCAAACTTGTGTGGAACTGCCTATTAAAACTTGACTTTGACAAGTCATTTTTTCAAAAACTCACCGAAACATCATTTTTTAGCCCCCAAAATAATGAAAAGTGCATTTCAAGATTGATTTCTGAAACTTTTCTGCAAACCAAAATTTCAATGTAACTAGTCAAACTTGTATGGAACTGCGTAATAAAACTTGACTTTGACCAATCAGTTTTTCAAAAACTCACCGAAACATCATTTTTTAGCCCCCAAAATAATGAAAAGTGCATTTCAAGATCGATTTCAGAAACTTTTCTGCAAACCAAAATTTCAATGTTACTAGTCAAACTTGTATGGAACTGCCTATTAAAACTTGACTTTGACAAATCAGTTTTTCATAAACTCAAAAACATCATTTTTTAGACCCCAAAATAATGAAAAGTGCATTTCGAGATCGATTTCTGAAACTTTTCTGCAAACCAAAATTTCAATGTAACTAGTCAAACTTGTATGGAACTGCGTAATAAAACTTGACTTTGACCAATCAGTTTTTCAAAAACTCACCGAAACATCATTTTTTAGCCCCAAAAATAATGAAAAGTGCATTTCAAGATTGATTTCTGAAACTTTTCTGCAAACCAAAATTTCAATGTAACTAGTCAAACTTGTGTGGAACTGCCTATTAAAACTTGACTTTGACAAGTCATTTTTTCAAAAACTCACCAAAACATCATTTTTTAGCCCCCAAAATAATGAAAAGTGCATTTCAAGATCGATTTCTGAAACTTTTCTGCAAACCAAAATTTCAATGTAACTAGTCAAACTTGTATGGAACTGCCTATTAAAACTTGACTTTGACAAATCATTTTTTCATAAACTCACCAAAACATCATTTTTTAGCCCCCAAAATAATGAAAAGTGCATTTCAAGATCGATTTCTGAAACTTTTCTGCAAACCAAAATTTCAATGTTACTAGTCAAACTTGTATGGAACTGCCTATTAAAACTTGACTTTGACAAATAATTTTGTCATAAACTCACCAAACATCATTTTTAAGCCCCCAAAATAATGAAAAGTGCATTTCAAGATCGATTTCTGAAACTTTTCTGCAAACCAAAATTTCAATGTAACTAGTCAAACTTGTATGGAACTGCCTTTTGAAACTTGACTTTGACAAATCATGTTGTCATAAACTCACCAAAACATCATTTTTAAGCCCCCAAAATAATGAAAAGTGCATTTCAAGATCGATTTCTGAAACTTTTCTGCAAACCAAAATTTCAATGTAACTAGTCAAACTTGTATGGAACTGCCTATTAAAACTTGACTTTGACAAATCATTTTTTCATAAACTCAAAAACATCATTTTTTAGCCCCCAAAATAATGAAAAGTGCATTTCAAGATCGATTTCAGAAACTTTTCTGCAAACCAAAATTTCAATGTAACTAGTCAAACTTGTGTGGAACTGCCTATTAAAACTTGACTTTGACAAATAATTTTGTCATAAACTCACCAAACATCATTTTTAAGCCCCCAAAATAATGAAAAGTGCATTTCAAGATCGATTTCTGAAACTTTTCTGCAAACCAAAATTTCAATGTAACTAGTCAAACTTGTGTGGAACTGCCTATTAAAACTTGACTTTGACAAATCATTTTGTCATAATTTCACCAAAACATCATTTTTAAGCCCCCAAAATAATGAAAAGTGTATTTCAAGATCGATTTCTGACACTTTTCTGCAAACCAAAATTTCAATGTAACTAGTCAAACTTGTATGGAACTGCCTATTAAAACTTGACTTTGACAAATCATTTTTTCATAAACTCAAAAACATCATTTTTTAGCCCCCAAAATAATGAAAAGTGCATTTCAAGATCGATTTCAGAAACTTTTCTGCAAACCAAAATTTCAATGTAACTAGTCAAACTTGTATGGAACTGCCTTTTGAAACTTGACTTTGACAAATCATTTTGTCATAAACTCACCAAAACATCATTTTTAGGCCCCCAAAATAATGAAAAGTGCATTTCAAGATTGATTTCTGAAACTTTTCTGCAAACCAAAATTTCAATGTAACTAGTCAAACTTGTGTGGAACTGCCTATTAAAACTTGACTTTGACAAGTCATTTTTTCAAAAACTCACCAAAACATCAGTTTTTAGACCCCAAAATAATGCAAAGTGCATTTCAAGATCGATTTCTGAAACTTTTCTGCAAACCAAAATTTCAATGTAACTAGTCAAATTTGTATGAAACTGCCTATTAAAACTTGACTTTGACAAATAATTTTGTCATAACTCACCAAACATCATTTTTTAGCCCCCAAAATAATGAAAAGTGCATTTCAAGATCGATTTCTGAAACTTTTCTGCAAACCAAAATTTCAATGTAACTAGTCAAACTTGTATGGAACTGCCTTTTGAAACATGACTTTGACAAATCATTTTGTCATAAACTCACCAAAACATCATTTTTTAGCCCCCAAAATAATGAAAAGTGCATTTCAAGATCGATTTCTGAAACTTTTCTGCACACCAAAATTTCTAAGTAACTAGTCAAATTTGTATCGAACTGCCTATTAAAACTCGACTTTGACAAATCAGTTTTTCATAAACTCACCAAAACATCATTTTTTAGACCCCAAAATAATGAAAAGTGCATTTCAAGATCGATTTCTGAAACTTTTCTGCAAACCAAAATTTCTAAGTAACTAGTCAAACTTGTATGGAGCTGCGTAATAAAACTTGACTTTGACATATCAGTTTTTCAAAAACTCACCGAAACATCATTTTTTAGCCCCCAAAATAATGAAAAGTGCATTTCAAGATCGATTTCTGAAACTTTTCTGCAAACCAAAATTTCAATGTAACTAGTCAAACTTGTGTGGAACTGCCTATTAAAACTTGACTTTGACAAGTCATTTTTTCAAAAACTCACCGAAACATCATTTTTTAGCCCCCAAAATAATGAAAAGTGCATTTCAAGATTGATTTCTGAAACTTTTCTGCAAACCAAAATTTCAATGTAACTAGTCAAACTTGTGTGGAACTGCCTATTAAAACTTGACTTTGACAAGTCATTTTTTCAAAAACTCACCGAAACATCATTTTTTAGCCCCCAAAATAATGAAAAGTGCATTTCAAGATTGATTTCTGAAACTTTTCTGCAAACCAAAATTTCAATGTAACTAGTCAAACTTGTATGGAACTGCGTAATAAAACTTGACTTTGACCAATCAGTTTTTCAAAAACTCACCGAAACATCATTTTTTAGCCCCCAAAATAATGAAAAGTGCATTTCAAGATCGATTTCAGAAACTTTTCTGCAAACCAAAATTTCAATGTTACTAGTCAAACTTGTATGGAACTGCCTATTAAAACTTGACTTTGACAAATCAGTTTTTCATAAACTCAAAAACATCATTTTTTAGACCCCAAAATAATGAAAAGTGCATTTCGAGATCGATTTCTGAAACTTTTGTGCAAACCAAAATTTCAATGTAACTAGTCAAACTTGTATGGAACTGCGTAATAAAACTTGACTTTGACCAATCAGTTTTTCAAAAACTCACCGAAATATCATTTTTTAGCCCCCAAAATAATGAAAAGTGCATTTCAAGATTGATTTCTGAAACTTTTCTGCAAACCAAAATTTCAATGTAACTAGTCAAACTTGTGTGGAACTGCCTATTAAAACTTGACTTTGACAAGTCATTTTTTCAAAAACTCACCAAAACATCATTTTTTAGCCCCCAAAATAATGAAAAGTGCATTTCAAGATCGATTTCTGAAACTTTTCTGCAAACCAAAATTTCAATGTAACTAGTCAAACTTGTATGGAACTGCCTATTAAAACTTGACTTTGACAAATCATTTTTTCATAAACTCACCAAAACATCATTTTTTAGCCCCCAAAATAATGAAAAGTGCATTTCAAGATCGATTTCTGAAACTTTTCTGCAAACCAAAATTTCAATGTTACTAGTCAAACTTGTATGGAACTGCCTATTAAAACTTGACTTTGACAAATAATTTTGTCATAAACTCACCAAACATCATTTTTAAGCCCCCAAAATAATGAAAAGTGCATTTCAAGATCGATTTCTGAAACTTTTCTGCAAACCAAAATTTCAATGTAACTAGTCAAACTTGTATGGAACTGCCTTTTGAAACTTGACTTTGACAAATCATGTTGTCATAAACTCACCAAAACATCATTTTTAAGCCCCCAAAATAATGAAAAGTGCATTTCAAGATCGATTTCTGAAACTTTTCTGCAAACCAAAATTTCAATGTAACTAGTCAAACTTGTATGGAACTGCCTATTAAAACTTGACTTTGACAAATCATTTTTTCATAAACTCAAAAACATCATTTTTTAGCCCCCAAAATAATGAAAAGTGCATTTCAAGATCGATTTCAGAAACTTTTCTGCAAACCAAAATTTCAATGTAACTAGTCAAACTTGTGTGGAACTGCCTATTAAAACTTGACTTTGACAAATAATTTTGTCATAAACTCACCAAACATCATTTTTAAGCCCCCAAAATAATGAAAAGTGCATTTCAAGATCGATTTCTGAAACTTTTCTGCAAACCAAAATTTCAATGTAACTAGTCAAACTTGTGTGGAACTGCCTATTAAAACTTGACTTTGACAAATCATTTTGTCATAATTTCACCAAAACATCATTTTTAAGCCCCCAAAATAATGAAAAGTGTATTTCAAGATCGATTTCTGAAACTTTTCTGCAAAACAAAATTTCAATGTAACTAGTCAAACTTGTATGGAACTGCCTATTAAAACTTGACTTTGACAAATCATTTTTTCATAAACTCAAAAACATCATTTTTAGGCCCCCAAAATAATGAAAAGTGCATTTCAAGATCGATTTCAGAAACTTTTCTGCAAACCAAAATTTCAATGTAACTAGTCAAACTTGTATGGAACTGCCTTTTGAAACTTGACTTTGACAAATCATTTTGTCATAAACTCACCAAAACATCATTTTTAGGCCCCCAAAATAATGAAAAGTGCATTTCAAGATTGATTTCTGAAACTTTTCTGCAAACCAAAATTTCAATGTAACTAGTCAAACTTGTGTGGAACTGCCTATTAAAACTTGACTTTGACAAATCATTTTGTCATAATTTCACCAAAACATCATTTTTAAGCCCCCAAAATAATGAAAAGTGTATTTCAAGATCGATTTCTGAAACTTTTCTGCAAAACAAAATTTCAATGTAACTAGTCAAACTTGTATGGAACTGCCTATTAAAACTTGACTTTGACAAATCATTTTTTCATAAACTCAAAAACATCATTTTTTAGCCCCCAAAATAATGAAAAGTGCATTTCAAGATCGATTTCAGAAACTTTTCTGCAAACCAAAATTTCAATGTAACTAGTCAAACTTGTATGGAACTGCCTTTTGAAACTTGACTTTGACAAATCATTTTGTCATAAACTCACCAAAACATCATTTTTAGGCCCCCAAAATAATGAAAAGTGCATTTCAAGATTGATTTCTGAAACTTTTCTGCAAACCAAAATTTCAATGTAACTAGTCAAACTTGTGTGGAACTGCCTATTAAAACTTGACTTTGACAAGTCATTTTTTCAAAAACTCACCAAAACATCATTTTTTAGCCCCCAAAATAATGAAAAGTGCATTTCAAGATCGATTTCTGAAACTTTTCTGCAAACCAAAATTTCAATGTAACTAGTCAAACTTGTGTGGAACTGCCTATTAAAACTTGACTTTGACAAGTCATTTTTTCAAAAACTCACCGAAACATCATTTTTTAGCCCCCAAAATAATGAAAAGTGCATTTCAAGATTGATTTTTGAAACTTTTCTGCAAACCAAAATTTCAATGTAACTAGTCAAACTTGTGTGGAACTGCCTATTAAAACTTGACTTTGACAAGTCATTTTTTCAAAAACTCACCGAAACATCATTTTTTAGCCCCCAAAATAATGAAAAGTGCATTTCAAGATCGATTTCTGAAACTTTTCTGCAAACCAAAATTTCAATGTAACTAGTCAAACTTGTATGGAACTACCTATTAAAACTTGACTTTGACAAATCATTTTTTCATAAACTCACCAAAACATCATTTTTTAGCCCCCAAAATAATGAAAAGTGCATTTCAAGATCGATTTCAGAAACTTTTCTGCAAACCAAAATTTCAATGTTACTAGTCAAACTTGTATGCAAGTTGCCTTTTAAAACTCGACTTTGACAAATAATTTTTTTTAAAAACTCACCAAAACATCATATTTAAGCCCCCAAAATAATGAAAAGTGCATTTCAAGATCGATTTCTGAAACTTTTCTGCAAACCAAAATTTCAATGTAACTAGTCAAACTTGTGTGGAACTGCCTATTAAAACTTGACTTTGACAAGTCATTTTTTCAAAAACTCACCAAAACATCATTTTTTAGCCCCCAAAATAATGAAAAGTGCATTTCAAGATCGATTTCTGAAACTTTTCTGCAAACCAAAATTTCAATGTAACTAGTCAAACTTGTGTGGAACTGCCTATTAAAACTTGACTTTGACAAGTCATTTTTTCAAAAACTCACCAAAACATCATTTTTTAGCCCCCAAAATAATGAAAAGTGCATTTCAAGATCGATTTCTGACACTTTTCTGCAAACCAAAATTTCAATGTAACTAGTCAAACTTGTATGGAGCTGCGTAATAAAACTTGACTTTGACAAATCATTTTTTCATAAACTCACCAAAACATCATTTTTAAGCCCCCAAAATAATGAAACGTGCATTTCAAGATCGATTTCTGAAACTTTTCTGCAAACCAAAATTTCAATGTAACTAGTCAAACTTGTGTGGAACTGCCTATTAAAACTTGACTTTGACAAGTCATTTTTTCAAAAACTCACCAAAACATCATTTTTTAGCCCCCAAAATAATGAAAAGTGCATTTCAAGATCGATTTCTGAAACTTTTCTGCAAACCAAAATTTCAATGTAACTAGTCAAACTTGTGTGGAACTGCCTATTAAAACTTGACTTTGACAAGTCATTTTTTCAAAAACTCACCAAAACATCATTTTTTAGCCCCCAAAATAATGAAAAGTGCATTTCAAGATCGATTTCTGAAACTTTTCTGCAAACCAAAATTTCAATGTAACTAGTCAAACTTGTGTGGAACTGCCTATTAAAACTTGACTTTGACAAGTCATTTTTTCAAAAACTCACCAAAACATCATTTTTTAGCCCCCAAAATAATGAAAAGTGCATTTCAAGATCGATTTCTGAAACTTTTCTGCAAACCAAAATTTCAATGTAACTAGTCAAACTTGTGTGGAACTGCCTATTAAAACTTGACTTTGACAAGTCATTTTTTCAAAAACTCACCAAAACATCATTTTTTAGCCCCCAAAATAATGAAAAGTGCATTTCAAGATCGATTTCTGAAACTTTTCTGCAAACCAAAATTTCAATGTAACTAGTCAAACTTGTGTGGAACTGCCTATTAAAACTTGACTTTGACAAGTCATTTTTTCAAAAACTCACCAAAACATCATTTTTTAGCCCCCAAAATAATGAAAAGTGCATTTCAAGATCGATTTCTGAAACTTTTCTGCAAACCAAAATTTCAATGTAACTAGTCAAACTTGTGTGGAACTGCCTATTAAAACTTGACTTTGACAAGTCATTTTTTCAAAAACTCACCAAAACATCATTTTTTAGCCCCCAAAATAATGAAAAGTGCATTTCAAGATCGATTTCAGAAACTTTTCTGCAAACCAAAATTTCAATGTTACTAGTCAAACTTGTATGCAAGTTGCCTTTTAAAACTCGACTTTGACAAATAATTTTTTTTAAAAACTCACCAAAACATCATATTTAAGCCCCCAAAATAATGAAAAGTGCATTTCAAGATCGATTTCTGAAACTTTTCTGCAAACCAAAATTTCAATGTAACTAGTCAAACTTGTGTGGAACTGCCTATTAAAACTTGACTTTGACAAGTCATTTTTTCAAAAACTCACCAAAACATCATTTTTTAGCCCCCAAAAGAATGAAAAGTGCATTTCAAGATCGATTTCTGAAACTTTTCTGCAAACCAAAATTTCAATGTAACTAGTCAAACTTGTGTGGAACTGCCTATTAAAACTTGACTTTGACAAGTCATTTTTTCAAAAACTCACCAAAACATCATTTTTTAGCCCCCAAAATAATGAAAAGTGCATTTCAAGATCGATTTCTGACACTTTTCTGCAAACCAAAATTTCAATGTAACTAGTCAAACTTGTATGGAGCTGCGTAATAAAACTTGACTTTGACAAATCATTTTTTCATAAACTCACCAAAACATCATTTTTAAGCCCCCAAAATAATGAAACGTGCATTTCAAGATCGATTTCTGAAACTTTTCTGCAAACCAAAATTTCAATGTAACTAGTCAAACTTGTGTGGAACTGCCTATTAAAACTTGACTTTGACAAGTCATTTTTTCAAAAACTCACCAAAACATCATTTTTTAGCCCCCAAAATAATGAAAAGTGCATTTCAAGATCGATTTCTGAAACTTTTCTGCAAACCAAAATTTCAATGTAACTAGTCAAACTTGTGTGGAACTGCCTATTAAAACTTGACTTTGACAAGTCATTTTTTCAAAAACTCACCAAAACATCATTTTTTAGCCCCCAAAATAATGAAAAGTGCATTTCAAGATCGATTTCTGAAACTTTTCTGCAAACCAAAATTTCAATGTAACTAGTCAAACTTGTATGGAACTGCCTATTAAAACTTGGCTTTGACAAGTCATTTTTTCAAAAACTCACCAAAACATCATTTTTTAGCCCCCAAAATAATGAAAAGTGCATTTCAAGATCGATTTCTGAAACTTTTCTGCAAACCAAAATTTCAATGTAACTAGTCAAACTTGTATGGAACTGCCTATTAAAACTTGACTTTGACAAATCATTTTTTCATAAACTCACCAAAACATCATTTTTTAGCCCCCAAAATAATGAAAAGTGCATTTCAAGATTGATTTCTGACACTTTTCTGCAAACCAAAATTTCAATGTAACTAGTCAAACTTGTATGGAACTGCCTATTAAAACTTGACTTTGACAAGTCATTTTTTCAAAAACTCACCAAAACATCATTTTTTAGCCCCCAAAATAATGAAAAGTGCATTTCAAGATCGATTTCTGACACTTTTCTGCAAACCAAAATTTCAATGTAACTAGTCAAACTTGTATGGAGCTGCGTAATAAAACTTGACTTTGACAAATCATTTTTTCATAAACTCACCAAAACATCATTTTTAAGCCCCCAAAATAATGAAACGTGCATTTCAAGATCGATTTCTGAAACTTTTCTGCAAACCAAAATTTCAATGTAACTAGTCAAACTTGTGTGGAACTGCCTATTAAAACTTGACTTTGACAAGTCATTTTTTCAAAAACTCACCGAAACATAATTTTTTAGCCCCCAAAATAATGAAAAGTGCATTTCAAGATTGATTTCTGAAACTTTTCTGCAAACCAAAATTTCAATGTAACTAGTCAAACTTGTATGGAACTGCCTATTAAAACTTGACTTTGACAAATCATTTTTTCATAAACTCACCAAAACATCATTTTTAAGCCCCCAAAATAATGAAACGTGCATTTCAAGATCGATTTCTGAAACTTTTCTGCAAACCAAAATTTCAATGTAACTAGTCAAACTTGTGTGGAACTGCCTATTAAAACTTGACTTTGACAAGTCATTTTTTCAAAAACTCACCGAAACATAATTTTTTAGCCCCCAAAATAATGAAAAGTGCATTTCAAGATTGATTTCTGAAACTTTTCTGCAAACCAAAATTTCAATGTAACTAGTCAAACTTGTGTGGAACTGCCTATTAAAAATTGGCTTTGACAAGTCATTTTTTCAAAAACTCACCAAAACATCATTTTTTAGCCCCCAAAATAATGAAAAGTGCATTTCAAGATCGATTTCTGAAACTTTTCTGCAAACCAAAATTTCAATGTAACTAGTCAAACTTGTGTGGAACTGCCTATTAAAACTTGACTTTGACAAGTCATTTTTTCAAAAACTCACCGAAACATCATTTTTTAGCCCCCAAAATAATGAAAAGTGCATTTCAAGATTGATTTTTGAAACTTTTCTGCAAACCAAAATTTCAATGTAACTAGTCAAACTTGTGTGGAACTGCCTATTAAAACTTGACTTTGACAAGTCATTTTTTCAAAAACTCACCGAAACATCATTTTTTAGCCCCCAAAATAATGAAAAGTGCATTTCAAGATCGATTTCTGAAACTTTTCTGCAAACCAAAATTTCAATGTAACTAGTCAAACTTGTATGGAACTACCTATTAAAACTTGACTTTGACAAATCATTTTTTCATAAACTCACCAAAACATCATTTTTTAGCCCCCAAAATAATGAAAAGTGCATTTCAAGATCGATTTCAGAAACTTTTCTGCAAACCAAAATTTCAATGTAACTAGTCAAACTTGTATGGAACTGCCTTTTGAAACTCGACTTTGACAAATCATTTTTTCATAAACTCACCAAAACATCATTTTTTAGCCCCCAAAATAATGAAAAGTGCATTTCAAGATCGATTTCTGAAACTTTTCTGCAAACCAAAATTTCAATGTAACTAGTCAAACTTGTGTGGAACTGCCTATTAAAACTTGACTTTGACAAGTCATTTTTTCAAAAACTCACCAAAACATCATTTTTTAGCCCCCAAAATAATGAAAAGTGCATTTCAAGATTGATTTCTGAAACTTTTCTGCAAACCAAAATTTCAATGTAACTAGTCAAACTTGTGTGGAACTGCCTATTAAAACTTGGCTTTGACAAGTCATTTTTTCAAAAACTCACCAAAACATCATTTTTTAGCCCAGAAAATAATGAAAAGTGCAATTCAAGATTGATTTCTGAAACTTTTCTGCAAACCAAAATTTCAATGTAACTAGTCAAACTTGTATGGAACTGCCTATTAAAACTCGACTTTGACAAATAATTTTTTTTAAAACTCACCAAAACATCATTTTTAAGCCCCCAAAATAATGAAAAGTGCATTTCAAGATCGATTTCTGAAACTATTCTGCAAACCAAAATTTCAATGTAACTAGTCAAACTTGTGTGGAACTGCCTATTAAAACTTGACTTTGACAAGTCATTTTTTCAAAAACTCACCAAAACATCATTTTTTAGCCCCCAAAATAATGAAAAGTGCATTTCAAGATCGATTTCTGAAACTTTTCTGCAAACCAAAATTTCAATGTAACTAGTCAAACTTGTGTGGAACTGCCTATTAAAACTTGACTTTGACAAGTCATTTTTTCAAAAACTCACCAAAACATCATTTTTTAGCCCCCAAAATAATGAAAAGTGCATTTCAAGATTGATTTCTGAAACTTTTCTGCAAACCAAAATTTCAATGTAACTAGTCAAACTTGTGTGGAACTGCCTATTAAAACTTGACTTTGACAAGTCATTTTTACAAAAACTCACCGAAACATCATTTTTTAGCCCCCAAAATAATGAAAAGTGCATTTCAAGATTGATTTCTGAAACTTTTCTGCAAACCAAAATTTCAATGTAACTAGTCAAACTTGTGTGGAACTGCCTATTAAAAATTGGCTTTGACAAATCAATTTTTCAAAAACTCACCAAAACATCATTTTTTAGCCCCCAAAATAATGAAAAGTGCATTTCAAGATCGATTTCTGAAACTTTTCTGCAAACCAAAATTTCAATGTTACTAGTCAAACTTGTGTGGAACTGCCTATTAAAACTTGACTTTGACAAGTCATTTTTTCAAAAACTCACCAAAACATCATTTTTTAGCCCCCAAAATAATGAAAAGTGCATTTCAAGATTTATTTTTGAAACTTTTCTGCAAACCAAAATTTCAATGTAACTAGTCAAACTTGTGTGGAACTGCCTATTAAAACTTGACTTTGACAAGTCATTTTTTCAAAAACTCACCGAAACATCATTTTTTAGACCAGAAAATAATGAAAAGTGCATTTCAAGATCGATTTCTGAAACTTTTCTGCAAACCAAAATTTCAATGTTACTAGTCAAACTTGTATGGAACTGTCTATTAAAACTCGACTTTGACAAATAATTTTTTTTAAAAACTCAGCAAAACAACATTTTTAAGCCCCCAAAATAATGAAAAGTGCATTTCAAGATCGATTTCTGAAACTTTTCTGCAAACCAAAATTTCAATGTAACTAATCAAACTTGTGTGGAACTGCCTATTAAAACTCGACTTTGACAAATAATTTTTTCACAAACTCACCAAAACATCATTTTTTAGCCCCCAAAATAATGAAAAGTGCATTTCAAGATCGATTTCTGAAACTTTTCTGCAAACCAAAATTTCAATGTTACTAGTCAAACTTGTATGGAACTGCCTATTAAAACTCGACTTTGACAAATAATTTTTTTTAAAAACTCAGCAAAACATCATTTTTAAGCCCCCAAAATAATGAAAAGTGCATTTCAAGATCGATTTCTGAAACTTTTCTGCAAACCAAAATTTCAATGTAACTAAACAAACTTGTGTGGAACTGCCTATTAAAACTTGACTTTGACAAGTCTTTTTTTCAAAAACTCACCGAAACATCATTTTTTAGCCCCCAAAATAATGAAAAGTGCATTTCAAGATTGATTTCTGAAACTTTTCTGCAAACCAAAATTTAATTGTTACTAGTCAAACTTGTATGGAACTGCCTATTAAAACTTGGCTTTGACAAGTCATTTTTTCAAAAACTCACCAAAACATCATTTTTTAGCCCCCAAAATAATGAAAAGTGCATTTCAAGATTAATTTCTGAAACTTTTCTGCAAACCAAAATTTCAATGTAACTAGTCAAACTTGTGTGGAACTGCCTATTAAAAATTGGCTTTGACAAGTCTTTTTTTCAAAAACTCACCGAAACATCATTTTTTAGCCCCCAAAATAATGAAAAGTGCATTTCAAGATTGATTTCTGAAACTTTTCTGCAAACCAAAATTTCAATGTAACTAGTCAAACTTGTGTGGAACTGCCTATTAAAACTTGGCTTTGACAAGTCATTTTTTCAAAAACTCACCAAAACATCATTTTTTAGCCCCCAAAATAATGAAAAGTGCATTTCAAGATTAATTTCTGAAACTTTTCTGCAAACCAAAATTTCAATGTAACTAGTCAAACTTGTGTGGAACTGCCTATTAAAAATTGGCTTTGACAAGTCATTTTTTCAAAAACTCACCAAAACATCATTTTTTAGCCCCCAAAATAATGAAAAGTGCATTTCAAGATTGATTTCTGAAACTTTTCTGCAAACCAAAATTTCAATGTTACTAGTCAAACTTGTATGGAACTGCCTATTAAAACTCGACTTTGACAAATAATTTTTTTTAAAAACTCAGCAAAACATCATTTTTAAGCCCCCAAAATAATGAAAAGTGCATTTCAAGATCGATTTCTGAAACTTTTCTGCAAACCAAAATTTCAATGTAACTAGTCAAACTTGTGTGGAACTGCCTATTAAAACTTGACTTTGACAAGTCTTTTTTTCAAAAACTCACCGAAACATCATTTTTTAGCCCCCAAAATAATGAAAAGTGCATTTCAAGATTGATTTCTGAAACTTTTCTGCAAACCAAAATTTCAATGTAACTAGTCAAACTTGTGTGGAACTGCCTATTAAAACTTGACTTTGACAAGTCATTTTTACAAAAACTCACCGAAACATCATTTTTTAGCCCCCAAAATAATGAAAAGTGCATTTCAAGATTGATTTCTGAAACTTTTCTGCAAACCAAAATTTCAATGTAACTAGTCAAACTTGTGTGGAACTGCCTATTAAAAATTGGCTTTGACAAGTCATTTTTTCAAAAACTCACCAAAACATCATTTTTTAGCCCCCAAAATAATGAAAAGTGCATTTCAAGATCGATTTCTGAAACTTTTCTGCAAACCAAAATTTCAATGTAACTAGTCAAACTTGTGTGGAACTGCCTATTAAAACTTGACTTTGACAAGTCATTTTTTCAAAAACTCACCAAAACAACATTTTTTAGCCCCCAAAATAATGAAAAGTGCATTTCAAGATTTATTTTTGAAACTTTTCTGCAAACCAAAATTTCAATGTAACTAGTCAAACTTGTGTGGAACTGCCTATTAAAACTTGACTTTGACAAGTCATTTTTTCAAAAACTCACCGAAACATCATTTTTAAGCCCCCAAAATAATGAAAAGTGCATTTCAAGATCGATTTCTGACACTTTTCTGCAAACCAAAATTTCAATGTAACTAGTCAAACTTGTATGGAGCTGCGTAATAAAACTTGACTTTGACAAGTCATTTTTTCAAAAACTCACCAAAACATCATTTTTTTGCCCCCAAAATAATGAAAAGTGCATTTCAAGATAGATTTCTGAAACTTTTCTGCAAACCAAAATTTCAATGTAACTAGTCAAACTTGTGTGGAACTGCCTATTGAAACTTGACTTTGACAAGTCATTTTTTCAAAAACTCACCAAAACATCATTTTTTAGCCCCCAAAATAATGAAAAGTGCATTTCAAGATTTATTTTTGAAACTTTTCTGCAAACCAAAATTTCAATGTAACTAGTCAAACTTGTATGGAACTACCTATTAAAACTTGACTTTGACAAATCATTTTTTCATAAACTCACCAAAACATCATTTTTTAGCCCCCAAAATAATGAAAAGTGCATTTCAAGATCGATTTCAGAAACTTTTCTGCAAACCAAAATTTCAATGTTACTAGTCAAACTTGTATGGAACTGCCTATTAAAACTCGACTTTGACAAATAATTTTTTTTAAAAACTCACCAAAACATCATTTTTAAGCCCCCAAAATAATGAAAAGTGCATTTCAAGATCGATTTCTGAAACTTTTCTGCAAACCAAAATTTCAATGTAACTAGTCAAACTTGTGTGGAACTGCCTATTAAAACTTGACTTTGACAAGTCTTTTTTTCAAACACTCACCGAAACATCATTTTTTAGCCCCCAAAATAATGAAAAGTGCATTTCAAGATTGATTTCTGAAACTTTTCTGCAAACCAAAATTTCAATGTAACTAGTCAAACTTGTGTGGAACTGCCTATTAAAACTTGACTTTGACAAGTCATTTTTTCAAAAACTCACCGAAACATCATTTTTTAGACCCCAAAATAATGAAAAGTGCATTTCAAGATCGATTTCTGAAACTTTTCTGCAAACCAAAATTTCAATGTAACTAGTCAAACTTGTGTGGAACTGCCTATTGAAACTTGACTTTGACAAGTCATTTTTTCAAAAACTCACCAAAACATCATTTTTTAGCCCCCAAAATAATGAAAAGTGCATTTCAAGATTTATTTTTGAAACTTTTCTGCAAACCAAAATTTCAATGTAACTAGTCAAACTTGTGTGGAACTGCCTATTAAAACTCGACTTTGACAAATAATTTTTTCACAAACTCACCAAAACATCATTTTTTAGCCCCCAAAATAATGAAAAGTGCATTTCAAGATTTATTTCTGAAACTTTTCTGCAAACCAAAATTTCAATGTAACTAGTCAAACTTGTGTGGAACTGCCTATTAAAACTTGACTTTGACAAGTCATTTTTTCAAAAACTCACCGAAACATCATTTTTAAGCCCCCAAAATAATTAAAAGTGCATTTCAAGATCGATTTCTGAAACTTTTCTGCAAACCAAAATTTCAATGTAACTAGTCAAACTTGTGTGGAACTGCCTATTAAAACTTGACTTTGACAAGTCTTTTTTTCAAAAACTCACCGAAACATCATTTTTTAGCCCCCAAAATAATGAAAAGTGCATTTCAAGATTGATTTCTGAAACTTTTCTGCAAACCAAAATTTCAATGTAACTAGTCAAACTTGTGTGGAACTGCCTATTAAAACTTGGCTTTGACAAGTCATTTTTTCAAAAACTCACCAAAACATCATTTTTTAGCCCCCAAAATAATGAAAAGTGCATTTCCAGATTAATTTCTGAAACTTTTCTGCAAACCAAAATTTCAATGTAACTAGTCAAACTTGTGTGGAACTGCCTATTAAAACTTGACTTTGACAAGTCATTTTTTCAAAAACTCACCGAAACATCATTTTTAAGCCCCCAAAATAATGAAAAGTGCATTTCAAGATCGATTTCTGAAACTTTTCTGCAAACCAAAATTTCAATGTAACTAGTCAAACTTGTGTGGAACTGCCTATTAAAACTTGACTTTGACAAGTCATTTTTTCAAAAACTCACCGAAACATCATTTTTTAGCCCCCAAAATAATGAAAAGTGCATTTCAAGATTGATTTCTGAAACTTTTCTGCAAACCAAAATTTCAATGTAACTAGTCAAACTTGTGTGCAACTGCCTATTAAAACTTGACTTTGACAAGGGGCAAGTTTGACTAGTGACAATGAAATTTTGGTTTGCCAAAAAGTTTCCGAAATCGATTTTGGATTTCAATTTTCATTATTTTGGGGGCTTAAAAATGATGTTTTGGTTGGTCTCTGAAAAAATGATTTGTCAAAGTCGAGTTTTAAAAGGCAACTTGCATACAAGTTTGACTAGTGACAATGAAATTTTGGTTTGCCAAAAAGTTTCCGAAATCGATTTTGGATTTCCCTTTTCATTATTTTGGGGGCTCAAAAATGATGTTTTGGTTGTTCTTAGAAAAAATGATTTGTCAAAGTCGAGTTTTAAAAGGCAACTTGCATACAAGTTTGACTAGTGACAATGAAATTTTGGTTTGCCAAAAAGTTTCCGAAATCGATTTTGGATTTTACTTTTCATTATTTTGGGGGCTCAAAAATGATGTTTTGGTTGGTCTCTGAAAAAATGATTTGTCAAAGTCGAGTTTTAAAAGGCAACTTGCATACAAGTTTGACTAGTGACAATGAAATTTTGGTTTGCCAAAAAGTTTCCGAAATCGATTTTGGATTTCACTTTTCATTATTTTGGGGGCTTAAAAATGATGTTTTGGTTGGTCTCTGAAAATATGATTTGTCAAAGTCGAGTTTTAAAAGGCAACTTGCATACAAGTTTGACTAGTGACAATGAAATTTTGGTTTGCCAAAAAGTTTCCGAAATCGATTTTGGATTTCACTTTTCATTATTTTGGGGGCTTAAAAATGATGTTTTGGTTGGTCTCTGAAAAAATGATTTGTCAAAGTCGAGTTTTAAAAGGCAACTTGCATACAAGTTTGACTAGTGACAATGAAATTTTGGTTTTTCAAAAAGTTTCCGAAATCGATTTCGGATTTCACTTTTCATTATTTTGGGGGCTTAAAAATGATGGTTTGGTTGGTCTCTGAAAAAATGATTTGTCAAAGTCGAGTTTTAAAAGGCAACTTGCATACAAGTTTGACTAGTGACAATGAAATTTTGGTTTGCCAAAAAGTTTCCGAAATCGATTTTGGATTTCACTTTTCATTATTTTGGGGGCTCAAAAATGATGTTTTGGTTGGTCTCTGAAAAAATGATTTGTCAAAGTCGAGTTTTAAAAGGCAACTTGCATACAAGTTTGACTAGTGACAATGAAATTTTGGTTTGCCAAAAAGTTTCCGAAATCGATTTTGGATTTCACTTTTCATTATTTTGGGGGCTTAAAAATGATGTTTTGGTTGGTCTCTGAAAATATGATTTGTCAAAGTCGAGTTTTAAAAGGCAACTTGCATACAAGTTTGACTAGTGACAATGAAATTTTGGTTTGCCAAAAAGTTTCCGAAATCGATTTTGGATTTCACTTTTCATTATTTTGGGGGCTTAAAAATGATGTTTTGGTTGGTCTCTGAAAAAAATGATTCGTCAAAGTCGAGTTTTAAAAGGCAACTTGCATACAAGTTTGACTAGTGACAATGAAATTTTGGTTTGCCAAAAAGTTTCCGAAATCGATTTTGGATTTCACTTTTCATTATTTTGGGGGCTTAAAAATGATGTTTTGGTTGGTCTCTGAAAAAATGATTTGTCAAAGTCGAGTTTTAAAAGGCAACTTGCATACAAGTTTGACTAGTGACAATGAAATTTTGGTTTGCCAAAAAGTTTCCGAAATCGATTTCGGATTTCACTTTTCATTATTTTGGGGGCTTAAAAATGATGGTTTGGTTGGTCTCTGAAAAAATGATTTGTCAAAGTCGAGTTTTAAAAGGCAACTTGCATACAAGTTTGACTAGTGACAATGAAATTTTGGTTTGCCAAAAAGTTTCCGAAATCGATTTTGGATTTCACTTTTCATTATTTTGGGGGCTTAAAAATGATGTTTTGGTTGGTCTCTGAAAAAAATGATTCGTCACAGTCGAGTTTTAAAAGGCAACTTGCATACAAGTTTGACTAGTGACAATGAAACTTTGGTTTGCCAAAAAGTTTCCGAAATCGATTTTGGATTTCACTTTTCATTATTTTGGGGGCTTAAAAATGATGTTTTGGTTGGTCTCTGAAAAAATGATTTGTCAAAGTCGAGTTTTAAAAGGCAACTTGCATACAAGTTTGACTAGTGACAATGAAATTTTGGTTTGCCAAAAAGTTTCCGAAATCGATTTTGGATTTCACTTTTCATTATTTTGGGGGCTTAAAAATGATGTTTTGGTTGGTCTCTGAAAAAATGATTTGTCAAAGTCGAGTTTTAAAAGGCAACTTGCATACAAGTTTGACTAGTGACAATGAAATTTTGGTTTGCCAAAAAGTTTCCGAAATCGATTTTGGATTTCAATTTTCATTATTTTGGGGGCTTAAAAATGATGTTTTGGTTGGTCTCTGAAAAAATGATTTGTCAAAGTCGAGTTTTAAAAGGCAACTTACATACAAGTTTGACTAGTGACAATGAAATTTTGGTTTGCCAAAAAGTTTCCGAAATCGATTTTGGATTTCCCTTTTCATTATTTTGGGGGCTCAAAAATGATGTTTTGGTTGTTCTTAGAAAAAATGATTTGTCAAAGTCGAGTTTTAAAAGGCAACTTGCATACAAGTTTGACTAGTGACAATGAAATTTTGGTTTGCCAAAAAGTTTCCGAAATCGATTTTGGATTTTACTTTTCATTATTTTGGGGGCTCAAAAATGATGTTTTGGTTGGTCTCTGAAAAAATGATTTGTCAAAGTCGAGTTTTAAAAGGCAACTTGCATACAAGTTTGACTAGTGACAATGAAATTTTGGTTTGCCAAAAAGTTTCCGAAATCGATTTTGGATTTCACTTTTCATTATTTTGGGGGCTTAAAAATGATGTTTTGGTTGGTCTCTGAAAATATGATTTGTCAAAGTCGAGTTTTAAAAGGCAACTTGCATACAAGTTTGACTAGTGACAATGAAATTTTGGTTTGCCAAAAAGTTTCCGAAATCGATTTTGGATTTCACTTTTCATTATTTTGGGGGCTTAAAAATGATGTTTTGGTTGGTCTCGGAAAAAAATGATTCGTCAAAGTCGAGTTTTAAAAGGCAACTTGCATACAAGTTTGACTAGTGACAATGAAATTTTGGTTTGCCAAAAAGTTTCCGAAATCGATTTTGGATTTCACTTTTCATTATTTTGGGGGCTTAAAAATGATGTTTTGGTTGGTCTCTGAAAAAATGATTTGTCAAAGTCGAGTTTTAAAAGGCAACTTGCATACAAGTTTGACTAGTGACAATGAAATTTTGGTTTGCCAAAAAGTTTCCGAAATCGATTTTGGATTTCACTTTTCATTATTTTGGGGGCTTAAAAATGATGTTTTGGTTGGTCTCTGAAAAAATGATTTGTCAAAGTCGAGTTTTAAAAGGCAACTTGCATACAAGTTTGACTAGTGACAATGAAATTTTGGTTTGCCAAAAAATTTCCGAAATCGATTTTGGATTTCACTTTTCATTATTTTGGGGGCTTAAAAATGATGTTTTGGTTGGTCTCTGAAAAAATGATTTGTCAAAGTCGAGTTTTAAAAGGCAACTTGCATACAAGTTTGACTAGTGACAATGAAATTTTGGTTTTTCAAAAAGTTTCCGAAATCGATTTCGGATTTCACTTTTCATTATTTTGGGGGCTTAAAAATGATGGTTTGGTTGGTCTCTGAAAAAATGATTTGTCAAAGTCGAGTTTTAAAAGGCAACTTGCATACAAGTTTGACTAGTGACAATGAAATTTTGGTTTGCCAAAAAGTTTCCGAAATCGATTTTGGATTTCACTTTTCATTATTTTGGGGGCTTAAAAGTGATGTTTTGTTTGGTCTCTGAAAAAATGATTTGTCAAAGTCGAGTTTTAAAAGGCAACTTGCATACAAGTTTGACTAGTGACAATGAAATTTTGGTTTGCCAAAAAGTTTCCGAAATCGATTTTGGATTTCACTTTTCATTATTTTGGGGGCTCAAAAATGATGTTTTGGTTGGTCTCTGAAAAAATGATTTGTCAAAGTCGAGTTTTAAAAGGCAACTTGCATACAAGTTTGACTAATGACAATGAAATTAAGGTTTGCCAAAAAGTTTCCGAAATCGATTTTGGATTTCACTTTTCATTATTTTGGGGGCTCAAAAATGATGTTTTGGTTGGTCTCTGAAAAAATGATTTGTCAAAGTCGAGTTTTAAAAGGCAACTTGCATACAAGTTTGACTAGTGACAATGAAACTTTGGTTTGCCAAAAAGTTTCCGAAATCGATTTTGGATTTCACTTTTCATTATTTTGGGGTCTCAAAAATGATGTTTTGGTTGGTCTCTGAAAAAATGATTTGTCAAAGTCGAGTTTTAAAAGGCAACTTGCATACAAGTTTGACTAGTGACAATGAAATTTAGGTTTGCCAAAAAGTTTCCGAAATCGATTTTGGATTTCACTTTTCATTATTTTGGGGGTTAAAAAATGATGTTTTGGTTGGTCTCTGAAAAAATGATTTGTCAAAGTCGAGTTTTAAAAGGCAACTTGCATACAAGTTTGACTAGTGACAAAGAAATTTTGGATTGCCAAAAAGTTTCCGAAATCGATTTTGGATCGATCTTTTCATTATTTTGGGGGCTCAAAAATGATGTTTTGGTTGGTCTCTGAAAAAATGATTTGTCAAAGTCGAGTTTTAAAAGGCAACTTGCATACAAGTTTGACTAGTGACAATGAAATTTTGGTTTGCCAAAAAGTTTCCGAAATCGATTTTGGATTTCACTTTTCATTATTTTGGGGGCTCAAAAATGATGGTTTGGTTGTTCTTAGAAAAAATGATTTGTCAAAGTCGAGTTTTAAAAGGCAACTTGCATACAAGTTTGACTAGTGACAATGAAATTTTGGATTGCCAAAAAGTTTCCTAAATCGATTTTGGATTTCACTTTTCATTATTTTGGGAGCTTAAAAATGATGTTTTGGTTGGTCTCTGAAAAAATGATTTGTCAAAGTCGAGTTTTAAAAGGCAACTTGCATACAAGTTTGACTAGTGACAATGAAATTTTGGATTGCCAAAAAGTTTCCGAAATCGATTTTGGATCGAACTTTTCATTATTTTGGGGGCCCAAAAATGATGTTTTGGTTGGTCTCTGAAAAAATGATTTGTCAAAGTCGAGTTTTAAAATGCAACTTGCATACAAGTTTGACTAGTGACAATGAAATTTTGGATTGCCAAAAAGTTTCCGAAATGGATTTTGGATTTCACTTTTCATTATTTTGGGGGCTCAAAAATGATGTTTTGGTTGGTCTCTGAAAAAATGATTTGTCAAAGTCGAGTTTTAAAAGGCAACTTGCATACAAGTTTGACTAGTTACATTGAAATTTTGGTTTGCCAAAAAGTTTCCGAAATCGATTTTGGATTTCACTTTTCATTATTTTGGGGGCTTAAAAATGATGTTTTGGTTGGTCTCTGAAAAAATGATTTGTCAAAGTCGAGTTTTAAAACGCAACTTGCATACAAGTTTGACTAGTTACATTGAAATTTTGGTTTGCCAAAAAGTTTCCGAAATCGATTTTGGATTTCACTTTTCATTATTTTGGGGGCTTAAAAATGATGTTTTGGTTGGTCTCTGAAAAAATGATTTGTCAAAGTCGAGTTTTAAAATGCAACTTGCATACAAGTTTGACTAGTGACAATGAAATTTTGGATTGCCAAAAAGTTTCCGAAATCGATTTTGGATCGAACTTTCCATTATTTTGGGGGCTTAAAAATGATGGTTTGGTTGGTCTCTGAAAAAATGATTTGTCAAAGTCGAGTTTTGAAAGGCAACTTGCATACAAGTTTGACTAATGACAATGAAATTTTATATAGCCAAAAAGTTTCCGAAATCGATTTTGGATTTTACTTTTCATTATTTTGGGGGCTTAAAAATGATGTTTTGGTTGGTCTCTGAAAAAATGATTTGTCAAAGTCGAGTTTTAAAAGGCAACTTGCATACAAGTTTGACTAGTTACATTGAAATTTTGGTTTGCCAAAAAGTTTCCGAAATCGATTTTGGATTTCACTTTTCATTATTTTGGGGGCTTAAAAATGATGTTTTGGTTGGTCTCTGAAAAAATGATTTGTCAAAGTCGAGTTTTAAAACGCAACTTGCATACAAGTTTGACTAGTGACAATGAAGTTTTGGTTAGCCAAAAAGTTTCCGAAATCGATTTTGGATCGAACTTTCCATTATTTTGGGGGCTTAAAAATGATGGTTTGGTTGGTCTCTGAAAAAATGATTTGTCAAAGTCGAGTTTTAAAAGGCAACTTGCATACAAGTTTGACTAGTGACAATGAAATTTTGGATTGCCAAAAAGTTTCCTAAATCGATTTTGGATTTCACTTTTCATTATTTTGGGAGCTTAAAAATGATGTTTTGGTTGGTCTCTGAAAAAATGATTTGTCAAAGTCGAGTTTTAAAAGGCAACTTGCATACAAGTTTGACTAGTGACAATGAAATTTTGGATTGCCAAAAAGTTTCCGAAATCGATTTTGGATCGAACTTTTCATTATTTTGGGGGCCCAAAAATGATGTTTTGGTTGGTCTCTGAAAAAATGATTTGTCAAAGTCGAGTTTTAAAATGCAACTTGCATACAAGTTTGACTAGTGACAATGAAATTTTGGATTGCCAAAAAGTTTCCGAAATGGATTTTGGATTTCACTTTTCATTATTTTGGGGGCTCAAAAATGATGTTTTGGTTGGTCTCTGAAAAAATGATTTGTCAAAGTCGAGTTTTAAAAGGCAACTTGCATACAAGTTTGACTAGTTACATTGAAATTTTGGTTTGCCAAAAAGTTTCCGAAATCGATTTTGGATTTCACTTTTCATTATTTTGGGGGCTTAAAAATGATGTTTTGGTTGGTCTCTGAAAAAATGATTTGTCAAAGTCGAGTTTTAAAACGCAACTTGCATACAAGTTTGACTAGTTACATTGAAATTTTGGTTTGCCAAAAAGTTTCCTAAATCGATTTTGGATTTCACTTTTCATTATTTTGGGGGCTTAAAAATGATGTTTTGGTTGGTCTCTGAAAAAATGATTTGTCAAAGTCGAGTTTTAAAATGCAACTTGCATACAAGTTTGACTAGTGACAATGAAATTTTGGATTGCCAAAAAGTTTCCGAAATCGATTTTGGATCGAACTTTCCATTATTTTGGGGGCTTAAAAATGATGGTTTGGTTGGTCTCTGAAAAAATGATTTGTCAAAGTCGAGTTTTGAAAGGCAACTTGCATACAAGTTTGACTAATGACAATGAAATTTTATATAGCCAAAAAGTTTCCGAAATCGATTTTGGATTTTACTTTTCATTATTTTGGGGGCTTAAAAATGATGTTTTGGTTGGTCTCTGAAAAAATGATTTGTCAAAGTCGAGTTTTAAAAGGCAACTTGCATACAAGTTTGACTAGTTACATTGAAATTTTGGTTTGCCAAAAAGTTTCCGAAATCGATTTTGGATTTCACTTTTCATTATTTTGGGGGCTTAAAAATGATGTTTTGGTTGGTCTCTGAAAAAATGATTTGTCAAAGTCGAGTTTTAAAACGCAACTTGCATACAAGTTTGACTAGTGACAATGAAGTTTTGGTTAGCCAAAAAGTTTCCGAAATCGATTTTGGATTTTACTTTTCATTATTTTGGGGGCTTAAAGATGATGTTTTGGTTGGTCTCTGAAAAAATGATTTGTCAAAGTCGAGTTTTAAAAGGCAACTTGCATACAAGTTTGACTAGTGACAATGAAATTTTGGATTGCCAAAAAGTTTCCGAAATCGATTTTGGATTTCACTTTTCATTATTTTGGGGGCTCAAAAATGATGGTTTGGTTGTTCTTAGAAAAAATGATTTGTCAAAGTCGAGTTTTAAAAGGCAACTTGCATACAAGTTTGACTAGTGACAATGAAATTTTGGATTGCCAAAAAGTTTCCTAAATCGATTTTGGATTTCACTTTTCATTATTTTGGGAGCTTAAAAATGATGTTTTGGTTGGTCTCTGAAAAAATGATTTGTCAAAGTCGAGTTTTAAAAGGCAACTTGCATACAAGTTTGACTAGTGACAATGAAATTTTGGATTGCCAAAAAGTTTCCGAAATCGATTTTGGATCGAACTTTTCATTATTTTGGGGGCTTAAAAATGATGTTTTGGTTGGTCTCTGAAAAAATGATTTGTCAAAGTCGAGTTTTAAAATGCAACTTGCATACAAGTTTGACTAGTGACAATGAAATTTTGGATTGCCAAAAAGTTTCCGAAATGGATTTTGGATTTCACTTTTCATTATTTTGGGGGCTCAAAAATGATGTTTTGGTTGGTCTCTGAAAAAATGATTTGTCAAAGTCGAGTTTTAAAAGGCAACTTGCATACAAGTTTGACTAGTGACAATGAAATTTTGGATTGCCAAAAAGTTTCCGAAATCGATTTTGGATCGAACTTTCCATTATTTTGGGGGCTTAAAAATGATGGTTTGGTTGGTCTCTGAAAAAATGATTTGTCAAAGTCGAGTTTTGAAAGGCAACTTGCATACAAGTTTGACTAATGACAATGAAATTTTATATAGCCAAAAAGTTTCCGAAATCGATTTTGGATTTTACTTTTCATTATTTTGGGGGCTTAAAAATGATGTTTTGGTTGGTCTCTGAAAAAATGATTTGTCAAAGTCGAGTTTTAAAAGGCAACTTGCATACAAGTTTGACTAGTTACAATGAAATTTTGGATTGCCAAAAAGTTTCCGAAATCGATTTTGGATTTTACTTTTCATTATTTTGGGGGCTCAAAAATGATGTTTTGGTTGGTCTCTGAAAAAATGATTTGTCAAAGTCGAGTTTTAAAAGGCAACTTGCATACAAGTTTGACTAGTGACAATGAAGTTTTGGTTTGCCAAAAAGTTTCCGAAATCGATTTTGGATTTCACTTTTCATTATTTTGGGGGCTCAAAAATGATGTTTTGGTTGGTCTCTGAAAAAATGATTTGTCAAAGTCGAGTTTTAAAAGGCAACTTGCATACAAGTTTGACTAGTGACAATGAAATTTTGGATTGCCAAAAAGTTTCCGAAATCGATTTTGGATTTTACTTTTCATTATTTTGGGGGCTCAAAAATGATGTTTTGGTTGGTCTCTGAAAAAATGATTTGTCAAAGTCGAGTTTTAAAAGGCAACTTGCATGCAAGTTTGACTAGTTACATTGAAATGTTGGTTTGCCAAAAAGTTTCCGAAATCGATTTTGGATTTCACTTTTCATTATTTTGGGGGCTCAAAAATGATGTTTTGGTTGGTCTCTGAAAAAATGAATTGTCAAAGTCGAGTTTTGAAAAGGCAACTTGCATACAAGTTTGACTAGTGACAATGAAATTTTTTATTGCCAAAAAGTTTCCGAAATCGATTTTGGATTTTATTTTTCATTATTTTGGGGGCTCAAAAATGATGTTTTGGTTAGTCTCTGAAAAAATGATTTGTCAAAGTCGAGTTTTAAAAGGCAACTTGCATACAAGTTTGACTAGTGACAATGAAATTTTGGTTTGCCAAAAAGTTTCCGAAATCGATTTTGGATCGAACTTTTCATTATTTTGGGGGCTTAAAAATGATGTTTTGGTTGGTCTCTGAAAAAATGATTTGTCAAAGTCGAGTTTTGAAAGGCAACTTGCATACAAGTTTGACTAATGACAATGAAATTTTGGATTGCCAAAAAGTTTCCGAAATCGATTTTGGATCGAACTTTTCATTATTTTGGGGGCTTAAAAATGATGTTTTGGTTGGTCTCTGAAAAAATGATTTGTCAAAGTCGAGTTTTAAAAGGCAACTTGCATACAAGTTTGACTAGTGACAATGAAATTTTGGTTTGCCAAAAAGTTTCCGAAATCGATTTTGGATCGAACTTTCCATTATTTTGGGGGCTTAAAAATGATGGTTTGGTTGGTCTCTGAAAAAATGATTTGTCAAAGTCGAGTTTTGAAAGGCAACTTGCATACAAGTTTGACTAATGACAATGAAATTTTATATTACCAAAATGTTTCCGAAATCGATTTTGGATTTTACTTTTCATTATTTTTGGGGCTCAAAAATGATGTTTTGGTTGGTCTCTGAAAAAATGATTTGTCAAAGTCGAGTTTTGAAAGGCAACTTGCATACAAGTTTGACTAGTGACAATGACATTTTGGATTGCCAAAAAGTTCCCGAAATCGATTTTGGATTTTACTTTTCATTATTTTGGGGGCTCAAAAATGATGTTTTGGTTGGTCTCTGTAAAAATGATTTGTCAAAGTCGAGTTTTAAAAGGCAACTTGCATACAAGTTTGACTAGTGACAATGAAATCTTGGTTTGCCAAAAAGTTTCCGAAATCGATTTTGGATTTCACTTTTCATTATTTTGGGGGCTCAAAAATGATGTTTTGGTTGGTCTCTGAAAAAATGATTTGTCAAAGTCGAGTTTTAAAAGGCAACTTGCATACAAGTTTGACTAGTGACAATGAAATTTTGGATTGCCAAAAAGTTTCCGAAATCGATTTTGGATTTTACTTTTCATTATTTGGGGGGCTCAAAAATGATGTTTTGGTTGGTCTCTGAAAAAAAGATTTGTCAAAGTCGAGTTTTAAAAGGCAACTTGCATACAAGTGTGACTAGTGACAATGAAATATTGGATTGCCAAAAAGTTTCCGAAATCGATTTTGGATCGAACTTTTCATTATTTTGGGGGCTTAAAAATGATGTTTTGGTTGGTCTCTGAAAAAATGATTTGTCAAAGTCGAGTTTTAAAAGGCAACTTGCATACAAGTTTGACTAGTGACAATGAAATTTTGGTTTGCCAAAAAGTTTCCGAAATCGATTTTGGATTTCACTTTTCATTATTTTGGGGGCTTAAAAATGATGTTTTGGTTGGTCTCTGAAAAAATGATTTGTCAAAGTCGAGTTTTAAAAGGCAACTTGTATACAAGTTTGACTAGTGACAATGAAATTTTGGATTGCCAAAAAGTTTCCGAAATCGATTTTGGATTTTACTTTTCATTATTTTGGGGGCTCAAAAATGATGTTTTGGTTGGTCTCTGAAAAAATGATTTGTCAAAGTCGAGTTTTAAAAGGCAACTTGCATGCAAGTTTGACTAGTGACAATGAAATCTTGGTTTGCCAAAAAGTTTCCGAAATCGATTTTGGATTTCACTTTTCATTATTTTGGGGGCTCAAAAATGATGTTTTGGTTGGTCTCTGAAAAAATGATTTGTCAAAGTCGAGTTTTAAAAGGCAACTTGCATACAAGTTTGACTAGTGACAATGAAATTTTGGATTGCCAAAAAGTTTCCGAAATCGATTTTGGATTTTACTTTTCATTATTTTGGGGGCTCAAAAATGATGTTTTGGTTGGTCTCTGAAAAAAAGATTTGTCAAAGTCGAGTTTTAAAAGGCAACTTGCATACAAGTGTGACTAGTGACAATGAAATATTGGATTGCCAAAAAGTTTCCGAAATCGATTTTGGATCGAACTTTTCATTATTTTGGGGGCTTAAAAATGATGTTTTGGTTGGTCTCTGAAAAAATGATTTGTCAAAGTCGAGTTTTAAAAGGCAACTTGCATACAAGTTTGACTAGTGACAATGAAATTTTGGTTTGCCAAAAAGTTTCCGAAATCGATTTTGGATTTCACTTTTCATTATTTTGGGGCTCAAAAATGATGTTTTGGTTAGTCTCTGAAAAAATGATTTGTCAAAGTCGAGTTTTAAAAGGCAACTTGCATACAAGTTTGACTAGTGACAATGAAATTTTGGATTGCCAAAAAGTTTCCGAAATCGATTTTGGATTTTACTTTTCATTATTTTGGGGGCTCAAAAATGATGTTTTGGTTGGTCTCTGAAAAAATGATTTGTCAAAGTCGAGTTTTAAAAGGCAACTTGCATGCAAGTTTGACTAGTGAAAATGAAATCTTGGTTTGCCAAAAAGTTCCCGAAATCGATTTTGGATTTTACTTTTCATTATTTTGGAGGCTTGAAAATGATGTTTTGGTTGGTCTCTGAAAAAATGATTTGTCAAAGTCGAGTTTTAAAAGGCAACTTGCATACAAGTTTGACTAGTGACAATGAAATTTTGGATTGCCAAAAAGTTTCCGAAATCGATTTTGGATCGAACTTTCCATTATTTTGGGGGCTTAAAAATGATGGTTTGGTTGGTCTCTGAAAAAATGATTTGTCAAAGTCGAGTTTTGAAAGGCAACTTGCATACAAGTTTGACTAATGACAATGAAATTTTATATAGCCAAAAAGTTTCCGAAATCGATTTTGGATTTTACTTTTCATTATTTTGGGGGCTTAAAAATGATGTTTTGGTTGGTCTCTGAAAAAATGATTTGTCAAAGTCGAGTTTTAAAAGGCAACTTGCATACAAGTTTGACTAGTGACAATGAAATTTTGGATTGCCAAAAAGTTTCCGAAATCGATTTTGGATTTTACTTTTCATTATTTTGGGGGCTCAAAAATGATGTTTTGGTTGGTCTCTGAAAAAATGATTTGTCAAAGTCGAGTTTTAAAAGGCAACTTGCATACAAGTTTGACTAGTGACAATGAAGTTTTGGTTTGCCAAAAAGTTTCCGAAATCGATTTTGGATTTCACTTTTCATTATTTTGGGGGCTCAAAAATGATGTTTTGGTTGGTCTCTGAAAAAATGATTTGTCAAAGTCGAGTTTTAAAAGGCAACTTGCATACAAGTTTGACTAGTGACAATGAAATTTTGGATTGCCAAAAAGTTTCCGAAATCGATTTTGGATTTTACTTTTCATTATTTTGGGGGCTCAAAAATGATGTTTTGGTTGGTCTCTGAAAAAATGATTTGTCAAAGTCGAGTTTTAAAAGGCAACTTGCATGCAAGTTTGACTAGTTACATTGAAATGTTGGTTTGCCAAAAAGTTTCCGAAATCGATTTTGGATTTCACTTTTCATTATTTTGGGGGCTCAAAAATGATGTTTTGGTTGGTCTCTGAAAAAATGAATTGTCAAAGTCGAGTTTTGAAAAGGCAACTTGCATACAAGTTTGACTAGTGACAATGAAATTTTTTATTGCCAAAAAGTTTCCGAAATCGATTTTGGATTTTATTTTTCATTATTTTGGGGGCTCAAAAATGATGTTTTGGTTAGTCTCTGAAAAAATGATTTGTCAAAGTCGAGTTTTAAAAGGCAACTTGCATACAAGTTTGACTAGTGACAATGAAATTTTGGTTTGCCAAAAAGTTTCCGAAATCGATTTTGGATCGAACTTTTCATTATTTTGGGGGCTTAAAAATGATGTTTTGGTTGGTCTCTGAAAAAATGATTTGTCAAAGTCGAGTTTTGAAAGGCAACTTGCATACAAGTTTGACTAATGACAATGAAATTTTGGATTGCCAAAAAGTTTCCGAAATCGATTTTGGATCGAACTTTTCATTATTTTGGGGGCTTAAAAATGATGTTTTGGTTGGTCTCTGAAAAAATGATTTGTCAAAGTCGAGTTTTAAAAGGCAACTTGCATACAAGTTTGACTAGTGACAATGAAATTTTGGTTTGCCAAAAAGTTTCCGAAATCGATTTTGGATCGAACTTTCCATTATTTTGGGGGCTTAAAAATGGTGGTTTGGTTGGTCTCTGAAAAAATGATTTGTCAAAGTCGAGTTTTGAAAGGCAACTTGCATACAAGTTTGACTAATGACAATGAAATTTTATATTACCAAAATGTTTCCGAAATCGATTTTGGATTTTACTTTTCATTATTTTTGGGGCTCAAAAATGATGTTTTGGTTGGTCTCTGAAAAAATGATTTGTCAAAGTCGAGTTTTGAAAGGCAACTTGCATACAAGTTTGACTAGTGACAATGACATTTTGGATTGCCAAAAAGTTCCCGAAATCGATTTTGGATTTTACTTTTCATTATTTTGGGGGCTCAAAAATGATGTTTTGGTTGGTCTCTGTAAAAATGATTTGTCAAAGTCGAGTTTTAAAAGGCAACTTGCATACAAGTTTGACTAGTGACAATGAAATCTTGGTTTGCCAAAAAGTTTCCGAAATCGATTTTGGATTTCACTTTTCATTATTTTGGGGGCTCAAAAATGATGTTTTGGTTGGTCTCTGAAAAAATGATTTGTCAAAGTCGAGTTTTAAAAGGCAACTTGCATACAAGTTTGACTAGTGACAATGAAATTTTGGATTGCCAAAAAGTTTCCGAAATCGATTTTGGATTTTACTTTTCATTATTTTGGGGGCTCAAAAATGATGTTTTGGTTGGTCTCTGAAAAAAAGATTTGTCAAAGTCGAGTTTTAAAAGGCAACTTGCATACAAGTGTGACTAGTGACAATGAAATATTGGATTGCCAAAAAGTTTCCGAAATCGATTTTGGATCGAACTTTTCATTATTTTGGGGGCTTAAAAATGATGTTTTGGTTGGTCTCTGAAAAAATGAATTGTCAAAGTCGAGTTTTGAAAAGGCAACTTGCATACAAGTTTGACTAGTGACAATGAAATTTTTTATTGCCAAAAAGTTTCCGAAATCGATTTTGGATTTTATTTTTCATTATTTTGGGGGCTCAAAAATGATGTTTTGGTTAGTCTCTGAAAAAATGATTTGTCAAAGTCGAGTTTTAAAAGGCAACTTGCATACAAGTTTGACTAGTGACAATGAAATTTTGGATTGCCAAAAAGTTTCCGAAATCGATTTTGGATTTTACTTTTCATTATTTTGGGGGCTCAAAAATGATGTTTTGGTTGGTCTCTGAAAAAATGATTTGTCAAAGTCGAGTTTTAAAAGGCAACTTGCATGCAAGTTTGACTAGTGAAAATGAAATCTTGGTTTGCCAAAAAGTTCCCGAAATCGATTTTGGATTTTACTTTTCATTATTTTGGGGGCTCAAAAATGATGTTTTGGTTGGTCTCTGTAAAAATGATTTGTCAAAGTCGAGTTTTAAAAGGCAACTTGCATACAAGTTTGACTAGTGACAATGAAATCTTGGTTTGCCAAAAAGTTTCCGAAATCGATTTTGGATTTCACTTTTCATTATTTTGGGGGCTCAAAAATGATGTTTTGGTTGGTCTCTGAAAAAATGATTTGTCAAAGTCGAGTTTTAAAAGGCAACTTGCATACAAGTTTGACTAGTGACAATGAAATTTTGGATTGCCAAAAAGTTTCCGAAATCGATTTTGGATTTTACTTTTCATTATTTTGGGGGCTCAAAAATGATGTTTTGGTTGGTCTCTGAAAAAATGATTTGTCAAAGTCGAGTTTTAAAAGGCAACTTGCATGCAAGTTTGACTAGTGAAAATGAAATCTTGGTTTGCCAAAAAGTTTCCGAAATCGATTTTGGATTTCACTTTTCATTATTTTGGGGGCTCAAAAATGATGTTTTGGTTGGTCTCTGAAAAAATGAATTGTCAAAGTCGAGTTTTGAAAAGGCAACTTGCATACAAGTTTGACTAGTGACAATGAAATTTTTTATTGCCAAAAAGTTTCCGAAATCGATTTTGGATATTATTTTTCATTATTTTGGGTGCTCAAAAATGATGTTTTGGTTGGTCTTTAAAAAAATGATTTGTCAAAGTCGAGTTTGAAAAGGCAACTTGCATACAAGTTTGACTAGTGACAATGAAATTTTGGTTTGCATAATAGTTTCTGAAATCGATTTTGGATTTCACTTTTCATTATTTTGGGGGCTTCAAAAAGATGTTTTGGTTGGTCTCTGAAAACATGATTTGTCACAGCCGAGTTTTAAAAGGCAACTTGCATACAAGTTTGACTAGTGACAATGAAATTTTGGTTTGCCAAAAAGTTTCCGAAATCGATTTTGGATTTCACTTTTCATTATTTTGGGGGCTTAAAAATGATGTTTTGGTTGGTCTTTAAAAAAATGATTTGTCAAAGTCGAGTTTGAAAAGGCAACTTGCATACAAGTTTGACTAGTGACAATGAAATTTTGGTTTGCATAATAGTTTCTGAAATCGATTTTGGATTTCACTTTTCATTATTTTGGGGGCTCAAAAATGATGTTTTGGTTGGTCTCTGAAAAAATGATTTGTCAAAGTCGAGTTTGAAAAGGCAACTTGCATACAAGTTTGACTAGTGACAATGAAATTTTGGTTTGCCAAAAAGTTTCCGAAATCGATTTTGGATTTCACTTTTCATTAGTTTGGGGGCTCAAAAATTATGGTTTGGTTGGTCTCTGAAAACATGATTTGTCAAACTCGAGTTTGAAAAGGCAACTTGCATACAAGTTTGACTAGTGACAATGAAATTTTGATTTGCCAAAAAGTTTCCGAAATCGATTTTTTATTTTATTTTTCATTATTTTTGGGGCTTAAAAATGATGTTTTGGTTGGTCTCTGAAAAAATGATTCGTCAAAGTCGAGTTTTAAAAGGCAACTTGCATACAAGTTTGACTAGTGACAATGAAATTTTGGATTGCCAAAAAGTTTCCGAAATCGATTTTGGATTTCACTTTTCATTATTTTGGGGGCTTAAAAATGATGTTTTGGTTGGTCTCTGAAAAAATGATTTGTCAAAGTCGAGTTTGAAAAGGCAACTTGCATACAAGTTTGACTAGTTACATTGAAATTTTGGTTTGCATAATAGTTTCCGAAATCGATCTTAGATTTCACTTTTCATTATTTTGGGGGCTTAAAAATGATGGTTTGGTTGGTCTCTGAAAAAATGATTTGTCAAAGTCGAGTTTGAAAAGGTAACTTGCATACAAGTTTGACTAGTGACAATGAAATTTTGATTTGCCAAAAAGTTTCCGAAATCGATTTTGGATTTTACTTTTCATTATTTTGGGGGCTTAAAAATGATGGTTTGGTTGGTCTCTGAAAAAATGATTCGTCAAAGTCGAGTTTTAAAAGGCAGCTTGCATACAAGTTTGACTAGTGACAATGAAATTTTGGATTGCCAAAAAGTTTCCGAAATCGATTTTGGATTTCACTTTTCATTATTTTGGGGGCTTCAAAAAGATGTTTTGGTTGGTCTCTGAAAAAATGATTTGTCAAAGTCGAGTTTGAAAAGGCAACTTGCATACAAGTTTGACTAGTGACAATGAAATTTTGATTTGCCAAAAAGTTTCCGAAATCGATTTTGGGTTTTATTTTTCATTATTTTGGGGGCTTAAAAATGATGTTTTGGTTGGTCTCTGAAAAAATGATTTATCAAAGTCGAGTTTGAAAAGGCAACTTGCATACAAGTTTGACTAGTTACATTGAAATTTTGGTTTGCATAATAGTTTCTGAAATCGATCTTGGAATGCACTTTTCATTATTTTGAGGGCTCAAAAATGATGTTTTGGTTGGTCTCTGAAAAAATGATTTGTCAAAGTCGAGTTTGAAAAGGCAACTTGCATACAAGTTTGACTAGTGACAATGAAATGTTGGTTTGCCAAAAAGTTTCCGAAATCGATTTTGGATTTCACTTTTCATTAGTTTGGGGGCTCAAAAATTATGGTTTGGTTGGTCTCTGAAAACATGATTTGTCAAACTCGAGTTTGAAAAGGCAACTTGCATACAAGTTTGACTAGTGACAATGAAATTTTGATTTGCCAAAAAGTTTCCGAAATCGGTTTTTTATTTTATTTTTCATTATTTTGGGGGCTTAAAAATGATGTTTTGGTTGGTCTCTGAAAAAATGATTCGTCAAAGTCGAGTTTTAAAAGGCAGCTTGCATACAAGTTTGACTAGTGGCAATGAAATTTTGGATTGCCAAAAAGTTTCCGAAATCGATTTTGGATTTCACTTTTCATTATTTTGGGGGCTTAAAAATGATGTTTTGGTTGGTCTCTGAAAAAATGATTTGTCAAAGTCGAGTTTGAAAAGGCAACTTGCATACAAGTTTGACTAGTGACAATGAAATTTTGATTTGCCAAAAAGTTTCCGAAATCGATTTTTTATTTTATTTTTCATTATTTTGGGGGCTTAAAAATGATGTTTTGGTTGGTCTCTGAAAAAATGATTTGTCAAAGTCGAGTTTGAAAATGCAACTTGCATACAAGTTTGACTAGTTACATTGAAATTTTGGTTTGCCAAAAAGTTTCCGAAATCGATTTTGGATCGAACTTTTCATTATTTTGAGGGCTCAAAAATGTTGTTTTGGTTGGTCTCTGAAAAAATGATTTGTCAAAGTCGAGTTTTAAAAGGCAACTTGCATACAAGTTTGACTAGTTACATTGAAATGTTGGTTTGCCAAAAAGTTTCCGAAATCGATTTTGGATTTCACTTTTCATTATTTTGGGGGCTCAAAAATGATGTTTTGGTTGGTCTCTGAAAAAATGATTTGTCAAAGTCGAGTTTGAAAAGGCAACTTGCATACAAGTTTGACTAGTGACAATGAAATGTTGGTTTGCCAAAAAGTTTCCGAAATCGATTTTGGATTTCACTTTTTATTATTTTGGGGGCTCAAAAATGATGTTCTGGTTGGTCTCTGAAAAAATGATTTGTCAAAGTCGAGTTTGAAAAGGCAACTTGCATACAAGTTTGACTAGTGACAATGAAATTTTGATTTGCCAAAAAGTTTCCGAAATCGATTTTTTATTTTATTTTTCATTATTTTGGGGGCTTAAAAATGATGTTTTGGTTGGTCTCTGAAAAAATGATTCGTCAAAGTCGAGTTTGAAAAGGCAACTTGCATACAAGTTTGACTAGTGACAATGAAATTTTGGATTGCCAAAAAGTTTCCGAAATCGATTTTGGATTGCATTTTTCATTATTTTGGGGGCTCAAAAATGATGTTTTGGTTGGTCTCTGAAAAAATGATTTGTCAAAGTCGAGTTTTAAAAGGCAACTTGCATACAAGTTTGACTAGTGACAATGAAATTTTGGTTTGCATAATAGTTTCTGAAATCGGTCTTGGAATGCACTTTTCATTATTTTGGGGGCTCAAAAATGATGTTTTGGTTGGTCTCTGAAAAAACGATTTGTCAAAGTCGAGTTTTAAAAGGCAACTTGCATACAAGTTTGACTAGTTACATTGAAATGTTGGTTTGCCAAAAAGTTTCCGAAATCGATTTTGGATTTCACTTTTCATTATTTTGGGGGCTCAAAAATGATGTTTTGGTTGGTCTCTGAAAAAATGATTTGTCAAAGTCGAGTTTGAAAAGGCAACTTGCATACAAGTTTGACTAGTGACAATGAAATGTTGGTTTGCCAAAAAGTTTCCGAAATCGATTTTGGATTTCACTTTTTATTATTTTGGGGGCTCAAAAATGATGTTCTGGTTGGTCTCTGAAAAAATGATTTGTCAAAGTCGAGTTTGAAAAGGCAACTTGCATACAAGTTTGACTAGTGACAATGAAATTTTGATTTGCCAAAAAGTTTCCGAAATCGATTTTTTATTTTATTTTTCATTATTTTGGGGGCTTAAAAATGATGTTTTGGTTGGTCTCTGAAAAAATGATTCGTCAAAGTCGAGTTTGAAAAGGCAACTTGCATACAAGTTTGACTAGTTACATTGAAATTTTGGTTTGCCAAAAAGTTTCCGAAATCGATTTTGGATTTCACTTTTCATTATTTTGGGGGCTTAAAAATGTTGTTTTGGTTGGTCTCTGAAAAAATGATTTGTCAAAGTCGAGTTTGAAAAGGCAACTTGCATACAAGTTTGACTAGTGACAATGAAATTTTGGTTTGCCAAAAAGTTTCTTAAATCGATTTTGGATTTCACTTTTAATTATTTTGGGGGCTTCAAAAAGATGTTTTGGTTGGTCTCTGAAAAAATGATTTGTCAAAGTCGAGTTTGAAAAGGCAACTTGCATACAAGTTTGACTAGTGACAATGAAATTTTGGTTTGCATAATAGTTTCTGAAATCGATTTTGGATTTTACTTTTCATTATTTTGGGGGCTCAAAAATTATGTTTTGGTTGGTCTCTGAAAACATGATTTGTCACAGCCGAGTTTTAAAAGGCAACTTGCATACAAGTTTGACTAGTGACAATGAAATTTTGGTTTGCATAATAGTTTCTGAAATCGGTCTTGGAATGCACTTTTCATTATTTTGGGGGCTTAAAAATGATGTTTTGGTTGGTCTCTGAAAAAATGATTTGTCAAAGTCGAGTTTTAAAAGGCAACTTGCATACAAGTTTGACTAGTGACAATGAAATTTTGGTTTGCATAATAGTTTCTGAAATCGGTCTTGGAATGCACTTTTCATTATTTTGGGGGCTCAAAAATGATGTATTGGTTGGTCTCTGAAAAAATGATTTGTCAAAGTCGAGTTTTAAGAGGCAACATGCATACAAGTTTGACTAGTGACAATGAAATTTTGGTTTGCATAATAGTTTCTGAAATCGGTCTTGGAATGCACGTTTCATTATTTTGGGGGCTCAAAAACGATGTTTTGGTTGGTCTCTGAAAAAATGATTTGTCAAAGTCGAGTTTTAAAAGGCAACTTGCATACAAGTTTGACTAGTTACATTGAAATGTTGGTTTGCCAAAAAGTTTCCGAAATCGATTTTGGATTTCACTTTTCATTATTTTGGGGGCTCAAAAATGATGTTTTGGTTGGTCTCTGAAAACATGATTTGTCACAGCCGAGTTTTAAAAGGCAACTTGCATACAAGTTTGACTAGTGACAATGAAATTTTGGTTTGCCAAAAAGTTTCCGAAATCGATTTTGGATTTCACTTTTCATTATTTTGGGGGCTCAAAAATGATGTTTTGGTTGGTCTCTGAAAAAATGATTTGTCAAGGTCGAGTTTGAAAAGGCAACTTGCATACAAGTTTGACTAGTGACAATGAAATTTTGGTTTGCATTATAGTTTCTGAAATCGATTTTGGATTTTACTTTTCATTATTTTGGGGGCTCAAAAATGATGTTTTGGTTGGTCTCTGAAAACATGATTTGTCACAGCCGAGTTTTAAAAGGCAACTTGCATACAAGTTTGACTAGTGACAATGAAATTTTGGTTTGCCAAAAAGTTTCCGAAATCGATTTTGGATTTTACTTTTCATTATTTTGGGGGCTCAAAAATGATGTTTTGGTTGGTCTCTGAAAAAATGATTTGTCAAAGTCGAGTTTGAAAAGGCAACTTGCATACAAGTTTGACTAGTGACAATGAAATTTTGGTTTGCATAATAGTTTCTGAAATCGATTTTGGATTTTACTTTTCATTATTTTGGGGGCTCAAAAATGATGTTTTGGTTGGTCTCTGAAAACATGATTTGTCAAAGTCGAGTTTGAAAAGGCAACTTGCATACAAGTTTGACTAGTGACAATGAAATTTTGGTTTGCATAATAGTTTCTGAAATCGATTTTGGATTTCACTTTTCATAATTTTGGAGGCTTGAAAATGATGTTTTGGTTGGTCTCTGAAAAAACGATTTGTCAAAGTCGAGTTTTAAAAGGCAACTTGCATACAAGTTTGACTAGTGACAATGAAATTTTGGTTTGCCAAAAAGTTTCCGAAATCGATTTTGGATTTCACTTTTCATTATTTTGGAGGCTCAAAAATGATGTTTTGGTTGGTCTCTGAAAAAATGATTTGTCAAAGTCGAGTTTTAAAAGGCAACTTGCATACAAGTTTGACTAGTGACAGTGAAATTTTGGTTTGCCAAAAAGTTTCCGAAATCGATGTTGGATTTTACTTTTCATTATTTTGGGGGCTTAAAAATGATGTTTTGGTTGGTCTCTGAAAAAATGATTTGTCAAAGTTGAGTTTTAAAAGGCAACTTGCATACAAGTTTGACTAGTAACAATGAAATTTTGGTTTGCCAAAAAGTTTCCGAAATCGATTTTGGATTTTACTTTTCATTATTTTGGGGGCTCACAAATGATGTTTTGGTTGGTCTCTGAAAAAATGATTTGTCAAAGTCGAGTTTTAAAAGGCAACTTGCATACAAGTTTGACTAGTGACAATGAAATTTTGGTTTGCCAAAAAGTTTCCGAAATCGATTTTGGATTTCACTTTTCATTCAGTTACATTGAAATTTTGGTTTGCAGAAAAGTGTCAGAAATCGATCTTGAAATGCACTTTTCATTATTTTGGGGGCTTAAAAATGATGTTTTGGTGAGTTTAAGACAAAATGATTTGTCAAAGTCAAGTTTTATTACGCAGCTCCATACAAGTTTGACTAGTTACATTGAAATTTTGGTTTGCAGAAAAGTGTCAGAAATCGATCTTGAAATGCACTTTTCATTATTTTGGGGGCTTAAAAATTATGTTTTGGTGAGTTTATGATAAACTGATTTGTCAAAGTCAAGTTTTATTACGCAGCTCCATACAAGTTTGACTAGTTACATTGAAATTTTGGTTTGCAGAAAAGTGTCAGAAATCGATCTTGAAATGCGTTTTTCATTATTTTGGGGGCTTAAAAATGATGTTTTGGTGAGTTTATGATAAACTGATTTGTCAAAGTCAAGTTTTATTACGCAGCTCCATACAAGTTTGACTAGTTACATTGAAATTTTGGTTTGCAGAAAAGTGTCAGAAATCGATCTTGAAATGCACTTTTCATTATTTTGGGGGCTTAAAAATGATGTTTTGGTGAGTTTAAGACAAAATGATTTGTCAAAGTCAAGTTTTATTACGCAGCTCCATACAAGTTTGACTAGTTACATTGAAATTTTGGTTTGCAGAAAAGTGTCAGAAATCGATCTTGAAATGCACTTTTCATTATTTTGGGGGCTTAAAAATTATGTTTTGGTGAGTTTATGATAAACTGATTTGTCAAAGTCAAGTTTTATTACGCAGCTCCATACAAGTTTGACTAGTTACATTGAAATTTTGGTTTGCAGAAAAGTGTCAGAAATCGATCTTGAAATGCACTTTTCATTATTTTGGGGGCTTAAAAATGATGTTTTGGTGAGTTTATGATAAACTGATTTGTCAAAGTCAAGTTTTATTACGCAGCTCCATACAAGTTTGACTAGTTACATTGAAATTTTGGTTTGCAGAAAAGTGTCAGAAATCGATCTTGAAATGCACTTTTCATTATTTTGGGGGCTTAAAAATGATGTTTTGGTGAGTTTAAGACAAAATGATTTGTCAAAGTCAAGTTTTATTACGCAGCTCCATACAAGTTTGACTAGTTACATT
The DNA here is from genome assembly GCF_943734725.1 of Anopheles marshallii. Taxonomy (NCBI): domain Eukaryota; kingdom Metazoa; phylum Arthropoda; class Insecta; order Diptera; family Culicidae; genus Anopheles; species Anopheles marshallii. The sequence continues at coordinate 77,605 of NW_026525846.1, read as the reverse complement.
GAAATTTTGGTTTGCAGAAAAGTGTCAGAAATCGATCTTGAAATGCACTTTTCATTATTTTGGGGGCTTAAAAATTATGTTTTGGTGAGTTTATGATAAACTGATTTGTCAAAGTCAAGTTTTATTACGCAGCTCCATACAAGTTTGACTAGTTACATTGAAATTTTGGTTTGCAGAAAAGTGTCAGAAATCGATCTTGAAATGCACTTTTCATTATTTTGGGGGCTTAAAAATGATGTTTTGGTGAGTTTATGATAAACTGATTTGTCAAAGTCAAGTTTTATTACGCAGCTCCATACAAGTTTGACTGGTTACATTGAAATTTTGGTTTGCAGAAAAGTGTCAGAAATCGATCTTGAAATGCACTTTTCATTATTTTGGGGGCTTAAAAATTATGTTTTGGTGAGTTTATGATAAACTGATTTGTCAAAGTCAAGTTTTATTACGCAGCTCCATACAAGTTTGACTGGTTACATTGAAATTTTGGTTTGCAGAAAAGTGTCAGAAATCGATCTTGAAATGCACTTTTCATTATTTTGGGGGCTTAAAAATTATGTTTTGGTGAGTTTAAGACAAAATGATTTGTCAAAGTCAAGTTTTATTACGCAGCTCCATACAAGTTTGACTAGTTACATTGAAATTTTGGTTTGCAGAAAAGTGTCAGAAATCGATCTTGAAATGCACTTTTCATTATTTTGGGGGCTTAAAATTGATGTTTTGGTGAGTTTAAGACAAAATGATTTGTCAAAGTCAAGTTTTATTACGCAGCTCCATACAAGTTTGACTAGTTACATTGAAATTTTGGTTTGCAGAAAAGTGTCAGAAATCGATCTTGAAATGCACTTTTCATTATTTTGGGGGCTTAAAAATTATGTTTTGGTGAGTTTAAGACAAAATGATTTGTCAAAGTCAAGTTTTATTACGCAGCTCCATACAAGTTTGACAAGTTACATTGAAATTTTGGTTTGCAGAAAAGTGTCAGAAATCGATCTTGAAATGCACTTTTCATTATTTTGGGGGCTTAAAAATGATGTTTTGGTGAGTTTAAGACAAAATGATTTGTCAAAGTCAAATTTTATTACGCAGCTCCATACAAGTTTGACTAGTTACATTGAAATTTTGGTTTGCAGAAAAGTGTCAGAAATCGATCTTGAAATGCACTTTTCATTATTTTGGGGGCTTAAAACTGATGTTTTGGTGAGTTTATGATAAACTGATTTGTCAAAGTCAAGTTTTATTACGCAGCTCCATACAAGTTTGACTAGTTACATTGAAATTTTGGTTTGCAGAAAAGTTTCAGAAATCGATCTTGAAATGCACTTTTCATTAT